>NW_012283878.1:0-1901 GCF_000151885.1 Dipodomys ordii
GATGGCTGCACAGATTGTTGTGTATGTCTGTTTGTTGCCAATCTTGGACCTTGAACTCAGAATCTGGGCACAGTCCATGAGCTGTTCTTGCTCAAGATTAGCCCTCTACCACTGGAGCCACACAGCTCTACTTTTGCTTTGTTGGCATTGAGGTTGGACAGGGGTCTCAAGGACTTTCCTTCCTAGGGTGACTTTGACCTTGATCCTCCTATCACAGCCTTGTAAGTATCAAGGAGGACTGGTGAGAGCCACTGGTGCCTGGCTAATCATTGTTTGGGATTATGGCTTCTTCAGTAGCCTACAAGCCTTCAGCAATGCAAGGTGAAGTATCCTTTGGAGCCGGATATCTCAGACCCAGATGGCCATAGTGCAAAGGAAGAAAATGTAAAAACGCCATCCTGTCACTTTTTTTCTGTGCATTCCCCCGCCCCCTTGCACAAGGCCTGAAGTTCTAGGATCCCAGGATAGGCTGTGTTTCCAGGGGCTGCACCCCAGCCTATGGTGATGAAAGCTGAGGCAAGGTTGCCATGACCTGAGTTCGAGACCGTGCTTGGCAAAAAAAGCAAAAAAAAAAAATAGCTCCCTAGCTTGCAATTAACGCAGTTTTTCCTACCTTTTAATTTGAACTTAAGACCTGGGTAATTCTGAAGCACGGTGGATGAAGGGGAAGCTCACCATGCTTGAAGACAAGAAAATAAGGCTGGTCCCTAGGCCTGAATTTAAGTCCCAGCCCTGGAAACATTCTATTTATATACATTGTAAAGTTATGATTTGTACTTATGTATAAATGTATTTATTGTATTTTTGTTTTATTCATTTACTTTCCATTTTTTTGTGACAATATTGTACAGAGGGGTTACAATTACATGGGCAAGAAAATGAGTACATTTCTTATCAAGTATTGTAGCCTCCTCCTTTCTTTCCCCTTCCCATCCCTTCCCATCCTCCTCTTCGCCCCCACCCAATCCTCCCCATTCCCCCTGCCACACCGCACCAAAGTTGTAAAGTTCGTTTTCGAAATAATGTGTTGTACATCTCATTGTTGCAATAGGTCCACATGTATCCCTATTTAAATTAATTGTTTTTCCCCTTCCCCTCCACAAATTATACCAACATCAAATACTGTGAAAGCAGTGGTTATACTGTGGGGGAGGGTCATTCAAATCAACAAACAAATAATCTTATAAAAGTGTTAGAAACAGTCACAAGAAAAAAAACCATTTGAGCACATATCTTAGGGTTCATTTCCCTAACATCACATTATCTGACCTTTTCTGCTTGACTCAGACATATACTAGATATTGCAAATAAGGGAAACCATGGGACCTATGTTTCTTTGGACCTGGCTTACTTCACTTAATATAATTTGTTCCAAGTCTTTCCATTTGCTAATAAATGGGGCAATGTCATTCTTTCTGATGGAGGCATAGAATTCCATGGTGTATATATACCACATTTTCTTGATCCATTCATCTACTGAGGGGCATCTGCGTTGGTTCCATATCTTAGCTATAGTAAATACTGCTGCAATAAACATAGTCGTGCTGGAAGCTTTAGTGTGGTCTTGTTTGTAAACATTTGGGTAAATGCCCAAAAATCGGATTCCTGAGTCATAAGGGGGCTCTATGTGGTGTTTTTTGAGGTACCTCCATACTACTTTCCAAAGTGGTTGAACAAATTTACACTCCCACCCACAATGAAGTAAGGTTCCCTTCTATCCACATCCCCTCCAGCATCTGTTGTTATTAGAGTTCTTGATTATAGCCATTCTAACTGGGGTGAGGTGGTATCTCAATGTTGTTTTGATTTGCATTTCTTCTATGGCTAGGGAGGTTGAGCATTTCTTCATGTGTCTATTGGCCATCCTTCTTTCCTCTTCAGAGAAGATTCTCTTTAAGCCT
>NW_012283879.1:0-2129 GCF_000151885.1 Dipodomys ordii
TCCTAGGGAGCTCATAAGATGCCACTGTGGCACGTGCCAAACTAGAGCTCATATGCCAATCATGTTGTAACGGTTGTCCTGGATGGTCGACAGCGACGCCCAAGGTCTAGTAACCTATGCTTGATATGCAATTGTGGGTGCAAATTAATGACTTTGTAAGAGTATAGGTAGTTATACTGTCCACAGAGCCAGTGGGTAAAAGTTTTTTTTTTTCCTTTCCTACTTTAGCTGTAACTAGTTATTTTTCATTTTTTAAATTTTATTTTATTGTAAAGAGTCTATAGAGGGGTTAGAGTTACATAAATAATGAGTACATCTGGTCAAGCATTGTTACCCCTTCCCTTGTTTTTCTTCCACTATCCCTTAACTCCCCCACCTCCCACACTCCTCCTCTCCCCACCCGAAACTGTAAAGTTCATTTCCAACATACGGTCTTATGGGTATCATTGTTGCAACGGGTCATCCTGTGTCCTTGTTTTAGTATTTTATTTCCCTTCCCCTCCCAAATTAGAAAAATGTATATACAAGATACAGGGTATCAAAGTCAAGTACAGTGACAAAAGGGGATATACCACAGGGGGCAGAATATACAAAAGAAACCAAACACTTACATAATAAACCTAAAACAACAACAACAACAAATGAACCCCAAGATATAGTGATTTGTTTTTATAAGACATTTAGTCTAAAACTCCCTAGACATCTTAAGTTTGGACTATTTCTTTTTTTTTTCTGGCAGTCCTGTGGTTTGAACTTAGGGCACTCTATCGCTTGAGCCCCAGAGCACCACTTCGAGTAGTATATCTTATATAAAGTGTCATAACTTTCCAGCCTAGGCAGGTTTCAAATAATGATCCTTAATTCTCAGCTTCCTGAGTATCTAGGAGTACAAGTATGAGCCACCAGCACCTGGCTTGAATAATTCCATAGTTTTAACTACAGCTGTTTTCTTATTCCCTACCAACAATGCTTTCTCATACTTTTTAAAGTTATCTCTAAATAGCTTAGGAAGGAGTTTGAGAATTGCTTAATCATTTTTTCACTTTCATTAGTATATACTAGTTGCACACACTGAAAGGATTGATGGATTTACTTCCACACACACATATGATATACTTGCTCACATTCATCCTGACTTCCCAGTGCCCAGCCCTTGAATTCAAGGCCCAGAACTACTGTGCACATGCAAACATTCACAGACACACAGACACACACACACACACACACACACACACACACACAGCAGAGCATTTAACAAAGGTTATACTGTGGATCAGGAACTGCAAGGAAACATGGGAAGGTAGATTGTCTTTTCCCAGTTTCTCTGTCTTCCTCCATTCTCTGCTTTTCCTCAGAACAACTCAAGCCCTCCACACCTCACTTCTGTCTGTTTTGAACACCCTGAGCCTGGCATCCAGTATGCGTTTCATAGGGTGCTGCCCTTGCCTGGATAGATGATCCTCAAAGTAAGCAGAGGGTCTCAGGTTCTATTTTATTTTTCCATTTGGAGCATGAATGCAGGCCCTGAGACCATAAGCAGCATCTTAAGTGTATGGACAGCTGTATTGAGCTACAAGACTCACCACAGAAAACAAGCAGAGGAAGTGGGATGCAAAATACACAATCTGAACCAATAGATCTATAGGTGACTGAGAGTCAATTTCCACATTAATGGCATAAATACAAGGGTGAGTCCATTTGAAGAGAGGTCTCCAACAATTTCATGGAACCCCATGGACAAGCCTGGCAGGAAGATACGGGTGTGTGTGTGTGTGTGTGTGTGTGTGTGTGTGTGTGTGTGTGTGTGTGTGCCCCTGAAGGCTGGTCTGGTTCTCAAGCTGAGGCTGAGTGCATCCTGCCCTTATGCCATTTTTTTTGCCGCTCTAACCTTTCTTCCACATCTCCGCTTCTGGCTTATATGGTAATTGATTGGATATGACATTCTGATGGACTATCGAAACATGCCTAGCTTCACCTGTGATCTTCAACCTCTCACCCTCATGAGTATCTATATCATAGAGATATGAGGCTCTGGAACTCTGATGAGCTTTCCTCATAAATGATATCTATTCTATAATGAGACGATATGCACCTCACTAAATATATGGATGATGAGTGTGCATGTATGT
>NW_012283880.1:0-2600 GCF_000151885.1 Dipodomys ordii
TTACCCTACCTCGATCCATAGAATAAGATGAATGATTAAGATTTCTCAGTTTCTGTCACTAATGTAATTCTATGTACTCTTTTATGCCCTGACACCAGCTATGCAAATACTCATCACCAGTCACTGAGTCTAAAACAATTGTTTACAAAGTATGCATTTTCCCCCAGTCTTTTTTATATTGGTCCTCTCCATCACCAAATGACTCTCCTTGTAAGCACACAGAGTGAAGAACTCAGACAAAAATTCTGCTACCATTATTTACTAACAGCATTGACTATTGGTCTTACATTTCTCATCTGTAAATGGATATAATCTACCAGAAATATTGAAGAATATATTTTTTGACTTCTAGAGCAAGGCAAAAGAAAGTAAACAGTCCTTACATTTCCTGCCTTAGCTTACAAATAAGGAAAGAGTCAAATTCAGTTTGTTGGTATAAAGTCAGAAATAGTTTCATGCAGAAATAAAAATAAATTTTAACTCCTGCAGCTTGTGTCCTTTTATGGTAACTGCAGATATGTAAGTAATATTATGTAAAATTTGTCATGTATTTACAGCTGTAATGAAGAACATACTCTTAATATATCATTGGAAAAGTATCTATCTGAGAATGTTATTTGAACTAATCACACTAAGTTGAAATCTACATCGTAGCCAATCAAAATATGTAAATAAATGATTTTATTTATAAGTAAATAATACCACCAAGAACAGTGAGTACACCTTAGAAAGACTGCTGGAATAACATTAGGGTTTTTACTGTCTCCACCTGTTTATTTGATTGTATTTCTTGATATTCAAACTCTTCTCTTTTTATTCTGGTTTTGTTTTGTTTTGTTTTTGGTTCGTCATGGGTTCTGGACTCTGGTCCTGGCACTGTCCCTCAGCTCTTCAGCTCAAGGCAAGCCCTCTACCACTTGAGCCACTGTGCCACTTCCCGCTTTTTCTGCTTATGTGGTGCTGAGGAATCAAACCCAGAGCATCATGTAGGCAAGGCCAGCACTCTGCCACTGAACCACCTTCCCAGCCTTCCTCTTGTTATTGTTATTGTATGTAATCCAACGCTGTTTATAACTATGCATTCAACGTGGGAAAATTAGCTTCCAAGATATCTAAAGTTTTTTTTTTCTTTTCAATCACATCATCATTATCAGGCTACACTGTGGTCATCATCCTCTCCACCCAAATTATTATTAGCATCATAAGTGCTAACTATTGAACGTCGGATATGTGTCTATGATTTTACTATTATTTGTCTTTAGATTAATAATTTTAATGTTACCACTGTGCATGCATCCATATTGAAATTTGGAACAAATAAACAAAAAAACCCTAAACCATATCAGGTAGCTTGACTATGTGCTTATAACAAATTATGGAATAGATTTTTTGAAGCATTGCAAATTCGTAATCAGTATGAATTAACTTCCTCTCTCTCCTGAACTACAAACAAATATTAAAGAGTTTGGGCAGAACCTTTTCAAGTAATATACTCTAAATGTTACTACAATATCATGTGTATATCTAATATTCCCTTGAAAGTAATAAAATCTACTTTATATTGAAATATTAGTTATTTCATTCTAGGAAACATTTAGAAAAATTGACTGTACCTTTGAAATGAAAAATGTCAAAAATAGTAACATAAAAGTTTTAGAGGGAGTCTGTCATATATATATATATATATATATATACATATATATATATGTTATGTGTAGAATAGTACATATTTAGAGATTATTTGTCATCAGAAATATATACATATATCTAAATTTATTTGCATACATCATAGTGAAACAAACATCTTAAAACATAATTTAAATTAAAAAAAAACTTCATGAAACCAAGTGCCGGGTAACTTCACCCTTATAATACAAGGTATTCTGGGTGCTGAGATCTTAGAATTGTTTTCGAAACTAGCCAAGACAGAAAAGTACTTGTTAGATTCTTATCTCCAATTAACCAGTAAAAACAGGAATTAGCTCTTTTCCTCAAGTTCTAGAGTGATGTCTTTGAGCATAAAAAGGCTTAGGGACAATGCCCAGGCCTGGCAAACAACACCCAGAACAACTAATTGTATCACATGAATTTCACATAAGCATCTTTTAACTGCTGTGAACATTTCTTAGAAATATGAATACATACCCCTGGAAAATGTTAAGTTAAAAAGTATAGAATATTTACGTCTATGTTAAAGACATAACTATTTAGATTGTTTAAGATATTTAGGTAATGATTAGAATTTAAGAATAATGATAGGTAGGTCATATTTATAATGATTATATAAAATTATATATATAATATAATGATTATATAAAATTACTCTTGCTTGCTATTTGAATTATCCTAAGTGATAAATATTTTAAATGATTTCCAAAGCAAAGGAGTATCAATTCTTTTGTAATTTCAAAACAATTAACAAAATGATTTCAAGGCTGCTTCTCTCTAAGTCTATATTTGTTTTCTTGTTCTAGTTTTCATATGTTAGTAGAAATTAAAATTCCAAAAATTTAATGGATATTGGCATTCAGGAACATCTTCACATACACTAATATTGGAGTTCCTTAAGTGGGATTGTTTTATTTCATTTGTTACTTTCA
>NW_012283881.1:0-1998 GCF_000151885.1 Dipodomys ordii
TTTGGAACAAATAAACAAAAAAACCCTAAACCATATCAGGTAGCTTGACTATGAGCTTATAACAAATTATGGAATAGATTTTTTGAAGCATTGCAAATTCCTAATCAGTATGAATTAACTTCCTCTCTCTCCTGAACTACAAACAAATATTAAAGAGTTTGGGCAGAACCTTTTCAAGTAATATACTCTAAATGTTACTACAATATCATGTGTATATCTAAAATTCCCTTGAAAGTAATAAAATCTACTTTATATTGAAATATTAGTTATTTCATTCTAGGAAACATTTAGAAAAATTGACTGTACCTTTGAAATGAAAAATGTCAAAAATAGTAACATAAAAGTTTTAGAGGGAGTCTGTCATATATATATATATATATATATATATATATATATATATATATATATATGTTATGTGTAGAATAGTACATATTTAGAGATTATTTGTCATCAGAAATATATACATATATCTAAATTTATTTGCAGAATGATATACATCATAGTGAAACAAACATCTTAAAACATAATTAAAATTAAAAAAAAACTTCATGAAACCAAGTGCCGGGTAACTTCACCCTTATAATACAAGGTATTCTGGGTGCTGAGATCTTAGAATTGTTTTCGAAACTAGCCAAGACAGAAAAGTACTTGTTAGATTCTTATCTCCAATTAACCAGTAAAAACAGGAATTAGCTCTTTTCCTCAAGTTCTAGAGTGATGTCTTTGAGCATAAAAAGGCTTAGGGACAATGCCCAGGCCTTGCAAACAACACCCAGAACAACTAATTGTATCACATGAATTTCACATAAGCATCTTTTAACTGCTGTGAACATTTCTTAGAAACATGAATACATACCCCTGGAAAATGTTAAGTTAAAAAGTATAGAATATTTACGTCTATGTTAAAGACATAACTATTTAGATTGTTTAAGATATTTAGGTAATGATTAGAATTTAAGAATAATGATAGGTAGGTCATATTTATAATGATTATATAAAATTATATATATAATATAATGATTATATAAAATTACTCTTGCTTGCTATTTGAATTATCCTAAGTGATAAATATTTTAAATGATTTCCAAAGCAAAGGAGTATCAATTCTTTTGTAATTTCAAAACAATTAACAAAATGATTTCAAGGCTGCTTCTCTCTAAGTCTATATTTGTTTTCTTGTTCTAGTTTTCATATGTTAGTAGAAATTAAAATTCCAAAAATTTAATGGATATTGGCATTCAGGAACATCTTCACATACACTAATATTGGAGTTCCTTAAGTGGGATTGTTTTATTTCATTTGTTACTTTCAAAAATATATCAAGATGACTGTCTATTTTGTTCTTTTCACTGCTTTTGGCTCTTATCTTGAGAATACGTTTTTCCTAGCAAGGTAGAGATAAGCAATTGGATTAAACAAGTAACATATGACTTTCATAAAATGCAGATGCATAGATTTGTGTCTACTGTCATTTCTAAAAGTTTCTTCCAGAAAAGTTTCTCAATTACTTAGAAGTTTTTCCCCTTCCCCTCCACAAATTATACAGACATCAAATACAGTGAAAGCAGGGGTTATAGTGTGAGGGAGGGACATACAAAGCAACAAAAAAATAATCATATAAATGTGTTAGAAACAATCACATGAAAGAAAAAAAACATTTGATTACATAACTTAGGGTTCATTTCCCTACCATCACCTAATCTGACCTTTTCTGCTTGACTCAGATATATACTACATATTGCAAATGAGGGAAACCATGGGAACAAATAGGTATACATGTGGACCTATTGCAACAATGAGATGTACAATTCCTTATGTCAGAATATGAACTTTACAACTTTGGTGGGTTGGGGGTAACGGGGAGGATTGGGTGGAGCTGGTGGCGGAGGCCTGCATGGACAATATGCTGGAAATGAATTGTACAACTTGCAGGGGTGAGGGTTTTGAGGGAGGGAAAGCACGAGAAAATGAGGGAAGGGGTAATAGTTTGACAGAATG
>NW_012283882.1:0-9186 GCF_000151885.1 Dipodomys ordii
TCAAAGTTTTTTTTTTTTCTTTTCAATCACATCATCATTATCAGGCTACACTGTGGTCATCATCCTCTCCACCCAAATTATTATTAGCATCATAAGTGCTAACTATTGAACGTCGGATATGTGTCTATGATTTTACTATTATTTGTCTTTAGATTAATAATTTTAATGTTACCACTGTGCATGCATCCATATTGAAATTTGGAACAAATAAACAAAAAAACCCTAAACCATATCAGGTAGCTTGACTATGTGCTTATAACAAATTATGGAATAGATTTTTTGAAGCATTGCAAATTCCTAATCAGTATGAATTAACTTCCTCTCTCTCCTGAACTACAAACAAATATTAAAGAGTTTGGGCAGAACCTTTTCAAGTAATATACTCTAAATGTTACTACAATATCATGTGTATATCTAAAATTCCCTTGAAAGTAATAAAATCTACTTTATATTGAAATATTAGTTATTTCATTCTAGGAAACATTTAGAAAAATTGACTGTACCTTTGAAATGAAAAATGTCAAAAATAGTAACATAAAAGTTTTAGAGGGAGTCTGTCATATATATATATATATATATATACATATATATATATGTTATGTGTAGAATAGTACATATTTAGAGATTATTTGTCATCAGAAATATATACATATATCTAAATTTATTTGCAGAATGATATACATCATAGTGAAACAAACATCTTAAAACATAATTTAAATTAAAAAAAAACTTCATGAAACCAAGTGCCGGGTAACTTCACCCTTATAATACAAGGTATTCTGGGTGCTGAGATCTTAGAATTGTTTTCGAAACTAGCCAAGACAGAAAAGTACTTGTTAGATTCTTATCTCCAATTAACCAGTAAAAACAGGAATTAGCTCTTTTCCTCAAGTTCTAGAGTGATGTCTTTGAGCATAAAAAGGCTTAGGGACAATGCCCAGGCCTTGCAAACAACACCCAGAACAACTAATTGTATCACATGAATTTCACATAAGCATCTTTTAACTGCTGTGAACATTTCTTAGAAACATGAATACATACCCCTGGAAAATGTTAAGTTAAAAAGTATAGAATATTTACGTCTATGTTAAAGACATAACTATTTAGATTGTTTAAGATATTTAGGTAATGATTAGAATTTAAGAATAATGATAGGTAGGTCATATATTGGGACTGGTTTTTTATTCCATTTTACAATAGTAATAAAATTATATTTATAATGATTATATAAAATTACTCTTGCTTGCTATTTGAATTATCCTAAGTGATAAATATTTTAAATCATTTCCAAAGCAAAGGAGTATCAATTCTTTTGTAATTTCAAAACAATTAACAAAATGATTTCAAGGCTGCTTCTCTCTAAGTCTATATTTGTTTTCTTGTTCTAGTTTTCATATGTTAGTAGAAATTAAAATTCCAAAAATTTAATGGATATTGGCATTCAGGAACATCTTCACATACACTAATATTGGAGTTCCTTAAGTGGGATTGTTTTATTTCATTTGTTACTTTCAAAAATATATCAAGATGACTGTCTATTTTGTTCTTTTCACTGCTTTTGGCTCTTATCTTGAGAATACGTTTTTCCTAGCAAGGTAGAGATAAGCAATTGGATTAAACAAGTAACATATGACTTTCATAAAATGCAGATGCAGAGATTTGTGTCTACTGTCATTTCTAAAAGTTTCTTCCAGAAAAGTTTCTCAATTACTTAGAAGTTTTTCTCCTTCCCCTCCACAAATTATACAGACATCAAATACAGTGAAAGCAGGGGTTATAGTGTGAGGGAGGGACATACAAAGCAACAAAAAAATAATCATATAAATGTGTTAGAAACAATCACATGAAAGAAAAAAAACATTTGAATACATAACTTAGGGTTCATTTCCCTACCATCACCTTATCTGACCTTTTCTGCTTGACTCAGATATATACTACATATTGCAAATGAGGGAAACCATGGGGAAAAATAGGTATACAGGTGGACCTATTGCAACAATGAGATGTACAAGTCCTTATGTCAAAATATGAACTTTACAACTTTGGTGGGATGGGGGTAATGGGGAGGATTGGGTGGGGTGGTGGGGGAGGATGGGAAGGGATGGGAAGGGGAAACAAAGGAGGAGGCTACAATGCTTGATAAGAAATGTACTCATTATCTTGCCCATGTAATTGTAATCCCTCTGTACAGTATTTTCACAATAAAAAAAATTAAAAATAAAATAAATTTCTTAGAAGTGATGCATAATTCCTAGGTATCCTAGTTATCACATATACTTTTGGATTGAGTTATCTCAGTATAACCTCAAACGGAAAAAATACCCTCAAAATAAACAGAAATCACATCTTTGTTTTAAATACAGTAGTTTACAAAGAGTTTTTAGCCAACACCAAAAACATCTTTTTAGCTATTCTGCATTTTGTGTTTAGAAGTTTTAACAATAGTTTTTTTCCTGATATGCAATTCACTTACAATATATTATTTCCTTTTATTGTATACATATTAGTCCTTTGGAAGTGAATTGTACTTTCATAGGTTTCCAAAGCCTAATTTACACAAACTTGCATTTCTTCAAATAGAAATGCTCTAAATTTTAGAACAGACATTAAAATAGATATAAAATTCAGGTAAAGGAATTTGCCCAGCATACATCCTCTATAGTGTGTCTTTTCAAAATTTGTTTTTGGGGATCATTACCAGGGTCTCACACATACTATTCAAGTTCACTGTCAATTAACTACATTCTCTGTACAAAAAAGTTTTTTACTTCTGTTTAATACATTCATAGAAGTGTAATGTCTGGATCCTATACAATTCTCTTTCATTTTTTGAAGACTTGAAAACTTGTTTGCTAAAGTGATTGCAGTATTATACAAATCGATCACTATGAGAAGTATATCAATTTATCCACAAATACATTACTATATTTTGCGTCCTTTTTATATTATGGTCATACTAGTGAGTTTTCTTTTTATTATTTCTTAGACAGTAAAGAGAATCTTATTTCATATGCTCCTCCTATTGACTATTAATTTACATGTTATTTAAAGAAATATTCTATTCAGGAAAAAGTTTATATACAATTAGAAGACATAAAAATACTTAAGTTTAAGAATCATTGTAGCATTAACATTGTAGCATGAACAAATATGTGCACTCTATCTGTTGGGTATGCTTTCATTTCTGTTATAGTGTCCCTTGAATTATGAAAGGTTATCACTTGATATAATCCAGTTCTTGCTTTTCTTTAGCCGTTAATGTTTTCCATATCAAATGTTTAGAAACCTTTACTGATCAATATCATGAAATTTTACATTTATGTTTTATTGGTTTTTAAATCTCACATTTAGTTTGATAATCATTCTTTATAAGGTTTGAGGTAAGCCAGGTGCCGGTGGCTCATGCCTATAATACTAGCTACTGAGGAGGCTGAGATCTGAGGATCATGGTTTGAAGCCGGTCCGGGCACGAAAGTCCATGAGACTCTTATCTCCAATAAACCACTAGAAAACAGGAAGTTTTGTTGTTGCTCAAGAGGTAGAGTGCTCACCTTGAGCTGAAGAGCACATGGACAGTGCCCAAGCCCAGAGTTCAAACCCCATGACCGACATACAAACAAAAACAAAGTATTGAGGTAGTAGTCTAAGATCATTCTTGAAATCTAGAGAGACAATAGTGCCAATAAAACCATTTAAGATTCTGTTTTTATTTCATAAAGTCATAGCATCCTTTTCAAAATCTGTGGAGCATAAAACTAAGAAATTATTTTTGACAAATCTGTTACCTTCTTCTTTGTGTCTGTTCTTAAAGTAGAACTATGTTGTCTTCACTACTAAACATGGTAATACTATTCAAAGCTAGTATTAAGGCTCAAGCTACACCATTTTACAAGATTGCTCTGACTGACCTGTGTTCTTTGAATTTACACACGAGATTATTGAGCAGGTGGACCAATATTCCACAGAGCTATCTAAAAATATGATAGTCACTCATATTTTACAACCTGTGAAAATACAAACCCATCATATTATATATAGAGAATATCTTTAGAGACTGCTCAATGCAACTAAAATTAGTTTAGGAATGAGTTAAGATTTACATAACAGTACAGCATAATAAAGCTGAATGATAACGACTTGAGATGTACTGCAGAAGAGAGTGAGAGGGGGAAGAATGGTGGACCACATAGGAGCTGTATGTCATTGATATTGTTTCAAAAAACAGAAAGACTTCAGAAAAGAGAAGGAGAAAAATAAGGTGTCCTGAATCTAGTTTCTTTTTAATCCACCTGATAGTTTGGACTGAAAGTCAGATAACATGGGAAAAAATAGAAAATAAAGCATTGTATAGATCTGTTACAATGTAAAGAAGTTGTAATAGGAATATAAATATTTTTTTAAAAAATAAGAGAAAGAATAACAATAACAAGTGCTAACGTGGATAGAAGATGGATCACATTTTATCATATGTAATTTTGAAAAAACTTACTAGGAATGAAAATTTAAAAGTCATAATTTAAAATACAATTTGTATTATAACTAGATAGTATAGCTCAGTGGTAAAACATTGGCCTAACATATATGAAGCAATTGTGTGATCAACCAAGCATTAGAAAGTACACACAAAGCACACACAAAAATAAACCAAATAAACACACACACACCCCACATACACACATTTGTTATTATCATATTAAACAGAGGAAATGATCACAAATAGTAAAAAGTATTTTAATATATGAAATCACAATATTGCTCAAACTATTTAAACGTTTAGTAGAAATAAAATAGTCACAAGATACTTGGATTCTTATAGATTAAGTAAATTGAAAATTCAGAAATAAAAGACATGAGAAATTTGCAAGCAAGTTTTAAATAATAAACATTTTGAAATATGTGTCCTTTTATTTTGACAAAAGATTGATGTTACTGGTGTTTTAACTCAAGATTTAGAATATGATAACCAGGTGCTCTATATCTTGCTAGGGATGACTATATCTCTAATCACTTCACTCTGGAAATTTTATGATAAGGTCTCATAGTTTCTCCGTCTCTCCTGAATTACAGACCCTATTTATACTTACCAGTGTAGTGAGAAAAATGGAAAGCACAAATCACTATGCCCAGCTCAAACATTTTTTTTAATTCAAGTACAAATATTTCCAAATAATGACCAGGTAATAAAGCCTTTTTAAATAAAGTATGTGCTTCTTAAAAATACACTATTTGTTAAATGGGCAAATATGTTTAGTACTAAAGAAAATAAATTTATTTAAATTCACCAACCATATAAAATTTAAGAAAATAATTTTTAAATATTCACATGTTAACTATTTTGAAAGCAAACTATATGTCTGAATAATTTATATGTGTTAAAATTATGCAAAACTAAATTAACTAATCCTACAACTCTGAAAAAAGAATTACCCTAAAGAAACAATAGAAAATAATTATGTTCAAAATTTGAAATTTACAAAATAAAATGAAGTGTACTCTATAGTTGACTTAAGCACCTGTAAACCCTCTGTATATCAATTTTATAATAAAAAATGCATGAACAAAGAAAGAACAGTACCCACTGGTCAATAGCAACAGGAAAAACATCAGTAGGTTTTTTGTTGAGTGTGCAAAAAAATCAGTGGAAGAGATAACAATGTTTCTTCCATAATAAATGTACTCATTACCTTACTTATGTAACTGTATCCCTTCTGTACATTACCTTTACAATAAAATTAAATTGAAATTGAAAATAAACTAAATAACATACCAATTAAGAATTTGTAGAGAGCATGGAAGGTGGCTCAGTGGTGGAGTGCTTGCCTTGCATGCTTGAGGCCCTATGTTCGATTCCTCAGCAAACATAAACAGAAAAAAAGCTGGAAGTGGTGCTGTGGCTCAAGTGGTCAAGTGCTAGCCTTGAACTAGCCTTGAGGAACAGCGTCCAGGCCCAGAGTTCAGGTTCCAGGACAGGACCCCCCCAAAAATAAACGTAATTACTAGAAGCCATTGGTTAAAAACTTTTTAGAAAACTACCCTAAGTACCCAAGTAATATAATTTGATGATACTATCAAAATACTTCAACTTCAGCAGAGAAGCCAAAAGTTTAAAAACTGTTACCAAGTAAAGTAATAAATCAGAATATATTACTATTAATAATAATCATAAGATGAATTTATAGTAGTAGTCAAATTTGTAAGAAATGAGGCAATTTGTCATTCGTTTGCACTTAATAAGTGAGAAAGAATTTTCTAGGTCTTTTAAAATATATAATAAGTTTAATGAAGAAACTATTCTTTCACATCATATGATAATCAGAAGAAGCTGATATTAGAACAAAGAGCAGATTGTACTATTTTGGATGTTAATGTATATACTTAGTTTGGTTGTGGGAAATTGTGTTCAAATTGGGGTATTGTTTTTGTTAGACTGGTGTCATATCAGTGGTTAATTTTAGGATAGAGGTTCCCTTTCCACAAGAACATGCACCTGATCTGTCTTTTTAGACTTCCCATTAATAATGGCATACGAGTTGCACAGCAACTTGTCTAGCTTCCTACCTTGACTGGATTGGATTCTGTAGTCCTTCCAATCTTAACCTGTAGATAGTGCAGGATGGTGGAAATGATCCAATGCACCCAGCTATAGATTGAGAAAAAAGTCCACTAAACTTTCTGTTCTCAAGCCTCCTCAGTAGTTAAGAGCTCAGATGGGAGTCCTTGGTACCAAGCAGTAAGAGCATTTCTTAAAGCAACTAGACATATGTATGACTTATGCATGTGAACACCTCAGGACAAGAATAAAAGAGCAGTGAAGCATAGAGGACAGGACCAATTTTAACTAGCTACTTGGAGGCTGAATAAGCTTAGCTAGCTACTCTGAAGGCTGAGATATGAAGACCACTATTTAAAGCCAGTCCAATCATGAAAATAAATGCGATTATCTCCAAAAAACAGAAGTGGAACAATGGCTCAAGTGGTAAATCAATATCCTAGGTCACAGAAGCAAAGAGATGATGAATGAATGAGCACTTGCACATGTGCACGTGTGTATACATGTGCATGTGTACACAAACACACACACACAAACATAAGTATTGCAATGCGAAGTTCTTTTTTTACCTTGCAGTACTCTATTTCCCTGTATTAGTTTACACATTAACAAAATCAGCTAAGCACTTATTTACCTACAACTCATCATGTTTCTCTAAAGTCAACTCTCTTTTTGGAAACATGATTTGTTTGACCCAAATGTAAACTATTCAGGAGTTTGATTCTTCTCCCTCAATTCTGTAGAATTAGATGATTGTTTAGCTTCATCCTAGCAATATAATTTGAGAAATCCTACATCAAGCAAATTATTTCTTTCACTAGAAGGGAAGCCTCTTTCAAACAATTAATTATAGGTTTTCCTTCTTCTTGCTAGCATCTGTAGTTTTATTATCTTCATATATTTCATGATCTGTCTGTGTATGACAAAGATTGCTGGGAAAATGAAAAGACCCTTCGCAGCACTTATTATTTATATACAATTCATAGAGATGAAGGTGTTTAAATATTACTCAAATTGCTTTGGAATAAATCATGTTCACATTGACTATCGTGAAAAATAAGGATTGGTTTCTCAGCACATTCTGTAAGAACTTGATTGAAAGAAACCAGAAAAGTGAGAAACAACTCAACACATACATTCAAATGAAACAAAACAACCCAAGAAAACAAATTAATTCAGTACTCAAAAACCTGCAGAAAATGACCTGACTTAAAAAAAAAAAAACATCAGCTATGACAAACTTATGAAAATCCTGACTACATTTGAGTCTACTCTTGTGAGGATAGAGGTTAAAGCCCAGACTGGACAGAAAGATCTTTACACAATGACATGTACCTGTTATTCTAAATTCCAGGAAGAATAACATAACGTGGACTGAGCCCAAGATCAGTATCTGAAAAATAATCAGGATAATTTAGGGCTGGAGACATGACAAAGTGGTAAGAACACCCATTTAGGGGGCACAAGACACTCAATTCAAACTCTAATATTATGGGTATTAAAGTAAAAAGCTATGATTTTAAATAAGTGGAATAATGGTAAGATTTGAGTATTTGAGTGGAAAAATGCATGAGAGAAATAGAATATACCCATGGTACAATGCTTTCAACTTAAGTGAAAATGTTTTGTGGTACTTCAGACAAAATAGAGTTACCTTGCAAATGAGCATGGTTGTGCATTTGGGTGATGGAATTACTTTACTTACACAGGTGTAAATTGAATAGATTTTATTTGGGTAGATTGTACTTCTTGAACTAAGAACCTGGATAATGTCCCTGAGATTTTTCTCGCAAAGTTACCACTCTACTACTTTGAGCCACAGTTCCAATTCTGATTTTCTTTTGGTTGTTTGGTGATAAGAGGCTCTTTCTCTATGGAGTCTAAACTGTCTGCAGCTACCTATATTCTTTCTTCGGCTTCTTCCATTGTAGGTTGAAGACTTTGTACTTTGGTGTTTAACTCCTTTCCTTCTTGCTGGTCTTTCTTAATGGTGCCCAGCTCTTTATTAAGGTTCTCTTTGAAGTCTTGAATAGATTGCCTTACCTCCTGGAGTTGGTTATCAGACTTTTCTTTCCACTCCATAATCTAGGTTCCTATCTTTTCATTAGATTCTTTCTCCCTCTGCTGGAGTTCCTCTACCTTTTTATTTGTGGAGGCCATGAAGTCATGTATTAACTTCTGGTTGGCCTCTTTGCACTCTCTGATAACCCCATGTAGGGTTTCCAATTTTTCATTCAGCAGGTTTACCAGCCATGCTTTTAATCTATCTTGATCATTATTTTCTATGTCATACTGGGACTGCTATGTAGCTTTTTTATGTGGAGATGGTGGTGGGATTTGTTTATTGGCTATTTTTCTTGTGTTTCTGCAGTTAGTTCTGCCCATTTGGAGACAAGAACCACACTGCTACAAGAGTAGGACAGTCTTTTAGGACCGGAGCCAACCCGATGTCGTGTAGATGGGTAGATCTTAGGGTTTCAGTGGTAAGGTTAGGTGTTTTCCTGTTTAGCTCTCTTTTTCCTTGCTTACAGAGGGATATTTTGGCTTTGGGGTCGAGATTGCATATAGTTGTAACTTTTGAGGCAATCTAGGTTTGATTAATAAGTAGTCTGCTCTTTAGAGTTAACAAGATGGGC
>NW_012283883.1:0-4157 GCF_000151885.1 Dipodomys ordii
TCCAGTTCACCACATTTATGTCTGTCA
The DNA here is from genome assembly GCF_000151885.1 of Dipodomys ordii. Classification (NCBI taxonomy): domain Eukaryota; kingdom Metazoa; phylum Chordata; class Mammalia; order Rodentia; family Heteromyidae; genus Dipodomys; species Dipodomys ordii. The sequence continues at coordinate 28 of NW_012283883.1, forward strand.
TCCTATATTCAAGAAAATACAAAATACATCAATGAATGAGACACAAAATAAAGAGAGTGACTACACCGAATGCAAGATGATGCCCACCCATGTTTGGAAATATAGATCCTCTGTTTAATTATGAATTTATGACTATATTGCCCCCCACCAGGGCTTGATCTCAGGTCCCTGGAATGACCTAACTCCTTAGTGGCTCACAGGCTGGTGTGTTCACCATGACCCATTCACCAATTTGCTCTGCTAGGCCTTGAGTTCAAATTCCTGCACTTCAAAAAGAGTCATTCGGATGTGACAACGAATGGTTGCACATGTTTTCCTGTCCTGTGAATGTCCTGGGTCTCATCGAGGATGGTGAATGCTATATAGGCAACTCTATAGCCATGACAATAGGTTGTCATCCATGTCAGCAGAGTTATTTCTGTCACCATACTCAATAAAATATACAATACATCCTTGAATAAGACACAAAATAAAAAGAATAACTACACTGAATGCAAGATGCATACCACACCTGTAGGTAAAGAGAGCTCTTATGTTTAAAAAAGGTGGGCTTGCTGTGCTGGGGCTTCAAATCAGGCCTTGGACCAGGCCTGAAATTCTATTCCTCAAGGATGGTGAGCTTCCCCTTCTCCCCCAGTGCAACAGAGCTGACAAAATATTCATGCTGATGTCAGAATCCAGTTGTTGCCCACGTTTTCCTCTGCTGTGAATGTCCTGGGTCTCAACTAGGATGGAGAATGCGTAGGCAACCCTATAACCACGGGAATAGGTGGTCTTCCATGTTAGAACAGTTATACCTGTCACAATACTTAGTAAAATACGCAATACCTCCAAGAATTAGAGACAAAATAAGAAGTGCACCAAACACAAGTTGGTGTCCACACATGTATGTCAATCTAGATCCTATGTTTAAGTAATGAATTTATGACTATAGTGGACCAACCTGGGGATCATTGTCAGATCCTGGGAATGTCCAAGCTCCTTACTTGCTCACAGGCTGGTGTGGTCACCTTGACTTATTTTCCAATTCGTCCTGCTAGGCCCTGAGTTCAGATCCCAGTACTACCAACAAGTGGATCATGGAATAAGAAGCCGAGTGTGAAATTTGTTTACCTTTTCTCTGAGAATCCTGGGTGTCAGGCATGATGGAGAACATTTCTACAAATCTAGATGCTCTGTGGTAGGATGCCATCAATGTAATAAACGGAATGGGTTTCATCCTAATACAATTGATGTTAAATAAAAGAATAAAACAAAAAATACAAGGAACAATCACATCAGACATGTATGGACTGAACATCTATAGGTAAGTATAAATCCTATATTCACAATACATATAAATAGTATGTTTTCCAGTATTGGGGCTTGAATTCAGGCCTAGTGAACATGCCTGACTTTCTTATCTTCAACTACTGTAATCTTCCCCTTCATCCACATTGCTGCAGATTTACCCAGATCCTGAGTTCAAATCCAAAGCCTGTAAGAATGAATAGCGGGAAATGCAAGCCAAGCAGCTAATTGTTTTTTATTTTTATTTTTTAATTTTTTTCTCAGCACAGGGCTTGAACTCAGGTTGTGGTAACTCTGCCTCAGCTCTGATCACTCTAGCCTGGGGTGTACCCACTGGCCCCATAAACTTCCAAACCTGGGTTCGGAACATGGATCATTGGTTGAGTGCTTGCCTTGCAGGCTTGACGCCGTTGGTTCAATTCCTCACCCAGAAGTGGTGCTACGGCTCAAGTGGTAGAGCATTAGCCTTGAGGTGAAGAGGTGAGGGACAGGACCCAAGCCCAGAGTTCAGGCCCTAAAACCTGCCAAAAACAAACAAAAAACATCCAAACTTATCTTTTCTCATAATTGAGGAGAGGCTTCTTTTAAAACAGGAATACTTATCTTGCTCAAGGTCATCAGAACTTCAGTAGAGTTTTCATGTTGAGATATAATGCACCTAACTCTACTGAACTTAATCATGACCAAGAAAGTGTGGACATTGATGTGTTTATTATATTTTTCCTTATGAATATATAACTCTGTCCGATATTATATATAATATATATTGTACAATATATAATACATTAGATAGTATAATAAATATATTATAATATAACATATATTATATATTAACAGACTTCCTAATTTTAGAGTTAGGAACAAGCAACATATTGAAATACAAATTCTTGAATCTCTGAGTAATTTTTCTACCACTGGACAATTCCAGGTTTCATTTTTATTACCCAAAAAGCAACATAGGCAAGCGGTGCACATGGAGGTGGACCTCTGGATTCTGGTCACTGTGATCTGTATGTATACATATATACATATATATATATATACATATATATGTATATATATATATATGTAATATATACATATATATACATATATATATGAAATATTGTTTTATACTAGTGAATGTGTACAACTATACAATCAGATAATTAAGTCAAAATCTATGTGCATACACACTCAATCACTTTCAAGTATAAGAATTTCTTTTCGGGCTGGGAAGGTGGCTCAGTGGTACAGCGCTTGCCTTGCATACCTGAGGCCCTGGGTTCGATTCCTCAGCACCACATAAGCAAAAAGAAAAAAGCCAGAAGTGGCGCAGTGGCTCAAGTGGTAGAGCACTAGCCTTGAACTGAAGAGCTGAGAGACAGCACCCAGGCCCAGAGTTCACGCCCCACGACCAGACCCCCCCCAAAAAAGAATGTCTTTTCTATGTTCCCTATGCACCTACACAGAATACATGAGTAGTCCTTGAATTGTCCTGGGATTTCTATATCTGGATACTGTAGCTTCACTTCCTTTGTTCTCTTAGTAGCCAGATGTCATGTGTTCAACAACAATACTTGTTACAGGTAAAAATATATACCCTGACACACAGAGAAACTTGGATTTCAGAAATGCCACAAATAATTGGGAGGTACAACAGTACTTGTAAAAATTAAATAGATTGCATATTTATTAGAAAGTTTGTCAGAAAAATAAACTTCAGTGCAGGATGAAACACTTGAAGAAAACTACACTTGAAATTACATATTGCTAGGTGCTGGTAGCTCATGCCTATAATCTTGGCTAATCTGGAGGCTGATATCTGAGAATCACAGTTCAAAACCATCTTGGGCGGAAAAGTTGCCATGAAACACTTATCTCCAATTAATCAATCAAGACTAAAATTGATACTGTGACTCAATGTTGTAGAGAGATAACCTTGATCCAAAGACCTCAGGAACAATGCCCAGGACCCAAGTTCAAACTCTGCAATAGAAAATAAATAAAAATAAAAAATAAATTACATATAATTTATTACCAACTCTATACAAGGAAAATAGGATATGACACATGGCAACATATGACTTCAAGTTACAAAGTTCCAAAGCATTTCCCCACTCTTGAGAACTAGGAGTAATCCATATTGAAAAAAATAAAAACATGAATGATTTATACCAAATTTCAAAACATACTATATGTTATACAAAGGAAATGCAATAAACATGCATTTCACAATTTAGTAACATCATATAGTATAAAGAATCTGATTAACTGATTCATAAATATCAATACAATGCAGATAAAACATCCAATATCTCAGGGGTCAAATTAGCAGAATACTTTCCATCTATGATGGCTGTTTTGTAAATTATCCAGCCCTATCCATCACACAATTGCAGAAGGCTCTTCCTGAGAATGTCCAGAAAACTGATCACTGTGAACGCTCAATGTAGACCTGATCCCATTTTCTATTATTTGGGCATATAATACACTGAATATCTGATAACTTGCCAAAGGCCCAATTTGGGAAAGGCTTCCAGTAATGACATTTTAGTTCTCAGAAAAAAGGGAAATTGAAGACAGTGGGAAAATCTACCAGATCCCGGAAAGATTTCTATTATTGTGCTATAACAGTACCGTTCAACTCATACTTGAACAAACTGCAACAATTGTCACTCCAACCACATGTCCAAAAAATAGCTTTCCAAATATTGACCTGATTTCACGTTGGCAAATCAAGACACTCTATTGTGGTCCTGTTTTATTTAAACTATCTGCTATGGTTTGCCCAAGAGAACAGGAAAAGAGTAGTAAGAAGTCATAAACAATACTATTATGGTGCTCTTAATGGCTAAGTG
>NW_012283884.1:0-1804 GCF_000151885.1 Dipodomys ordii
TTCAATTCCTCACCCAGAAGTGGTACTACGGCTCAAGTGGTAGAGCATTAGCCTTGAGGTGAAGAGGTGAGGGACAGGACCCAAGCCCAGAGTTCAGGCCCTAAAACCTGCCAAAAACAAACAAAAAACATCCAAACTTATCTTTTCTCATAATTGAGGAGAGGCTTCTTTTAAAACAGGAATTCTTATCTTGCTCAAGGTCATCAGAACTTCAGTAGAGTTTTCATGTTGAGATATAATGCACCTAACTCTACTGAACTTAATCATGACCAAGAAAGTGTGGACATTGATGTGTTTATTATATTTTTCCTTATGAATATATAATTCTGTCCGATATTATATATAATATATATTGTACAATATATAATACATTAGATAGTATAATAAATATATTATAATATAACATATATTATATATTAACAGACTTCCTAATTTTAGAGTTAGGAACAAGCAACATATTGAAATACAAATTCTTGAATCTCTGAGTAATTTTTCTACCACTGGACAATTCCAGGTTTCATTTTTATTACCCAAAAAGCAACATAGGCAAGCGGTGCACATGGAGGTGGACCTCTGGATTCTGGTCACTGTGATCTGTATGTATACATATATACATATATACATATATATATATACATATATATGTATATATATATGTATATATATATGTATATATATACATATATATATATACATATATATATGAAATATTGTTTTATACTAGTGAATGTGTACAACTATACAATCAGATAATTAAGTCAAAATCTATGTGCATACACACTCAATCACTTTCAAGTATAAGAATTTCTTTTCGGGCTGGGAAGGTGGCTCAGTGGTACAGCGCTTGCCTTGCATACCTGAGGCCCTGGGTTCGATTCCTCAGCACCACATAAGCAAAAAGAAAAAAGCCAGAAGTGGCGCAGTGGCTCAAGTGGTAGAGCACTAGCCTTGAACTGAAGAGCTGAGAGACAGCACCCAGGCCCAGAGTTCACGCCCCACGACCAGACCCCCCCCAAAAAAGAATGTCTTTTCTATGTTCCCTATGCACCTACACAGAGAATACATGAGTAGTCCTTGAATTGTCCTGGGATTTCTATATCTGGATACTGTAGCTTCACTTCCTTTGTTCTCTTAGTAGCCAGATGTCATGTGTTCAACAACAATACTTGTTACAGGTAAAAATATATACCCTGACACACAGAGAAACTTGGATTTCAGAAATGCCACAAATAATTGGGAGGTACAACAGTACTTGTAAAAATTAAATAGATTGCATATTTATTAGAAAGTTTGTCAGAAAAATAAACTTCAGTGCAGGATGAAACACTTGAAGAAAACTACATTTGAAATTACATATTGCTAGGTGCTGGTAGCTCATGCCTATAATCTTGGCTAATCTGGAGGCTGATATCTGAGAATCACAGTTCAAAACCATCTTGGGCGGAAAAGTTGCCATGAAACACTTATCTCCAATTAATCAATCAAGACTAAAATTGATACTGTGACTCAATGTTGTAGAGAGATAACCTTGATCCAAAGACCTCAGGAACAATGCCCAGGACCCAAGTTCAAACTCTGCAATAGAAAATAAATAAAAATAAAAAATAAATTACATATAATTTATTACCAACTCTATACAAGGAAAATAGGATATGACACATGGCAACATATGACTTCAAGTTACAAAGTTCCAAAGCATTTCCCCACTCTTGAGAACTAGGAGTAATCCATATTGAAAAAAATAAAAACATGAATGATTTATACCAAATTTCAAAACATACTATATGTTATACAAAGGAAATGC
>NW_012283885.1:0-3573 GCF_000151885.1 Dipodomys ordii
CCAGTGAGGTTACACTTTGTCACATAATGGCTGTTTAAACCAGCCTGTCACTTTTGGTTTAAATGACTCATGAATTCAAGGTAAAGCAGAGCTTAAGGTAAACATACACAAAGGAGTTTAGTGAAGTTTAACATAAACATGTGAAAAAGGTGGAGTTTATAGTAAACTTGGGATGTCCCCAGCATGCCAGCATGAGCCAGATTTCTGGCTACATGTTTAGTGGGTGAGTCCTTAACAGAACAATGGAGGTGGGTTAAGTTGTTATGGGGAGGGTGACTTAGAGGCATTCTTTTCATTCCAAGACTGGGCTGGTTGGAGCCAAGGTTTTTTTTTTGTTTTTTTTTTCTAAAATCCCTAAAACAAAAACAAAACCTGTAAAGAAGCTGTCCCAGCTACAGTCTCCTCTCAGGGCCTACTTCACTTGTGCTCATGCTGGCTCTTCTCTCTGCTCTCTCTCAGCCCCTCTCCTGGGCCTTGCCACCCTGATGCACAAGCCCCTGCTTCCTTGGGCCCCTAGCCATTGCTGCCACCAAAGTGTGCCCCTAAGCCCTGCCCCCTCCTCCCCTGGGCCCCACCCCCCACCCCTGGCCACAATTGCAGCCCTGACTAGATCCTAAGGCTTCCAGACCATGGCAATTGCAGCCTTACCTCAGCTCAGCACTCTCCACACACTCCCCCCAGTACCTGCCCTGGGGATCGAATCTCCCCTCAGCCCCACCACTGGAGGAGACTCTCCTCCATTCCCCTTCACTCCACACACCAAGCAGGTTCATGATGACATGTGTGTATGTGTGTTTGTGTTTGTGTCTGTGTGATTGTTGGGGATAATTACCTCTCAAGACTCAGAATATAGCACCCTTTGGGATGACTCAGCACACAGCGCACTTCCAAAACAGCACAAAGCACTCTGTGTAAAGGACTCAGCACACAGCTCCCTTTGAAGGACTCAGCATGTAGTATGCTGGGTAGAGTACTCAGCACACAGCACCTTTGAAAGGAGGGAGTCTATACCCCACAGTGTAAAGGACTCAGTGCATGGCACGCTTTGAACACTCAGCACATAGCACTCTTTGTCAGGGACTCATCACACTCTGTGTTGAAGCACACTGTGTAAAAAAACCAATGCACAGCTTCCTTCAATAAACTCAGTACACAGAACAATTTTGAAAGATTCAGCACATACCACACTGTGGAAGCTCTCAGCACACAGCACCATTTGAAGGACAGTACAGAGCACCCTGTGTAAAGGACTCAGCACACAGCACCCAAAATATACCTCATCCCTCCCTTCTCAAGGGCTCAGCTCATAGCAGGACCCTTCAGGATGCATTAGCATACCACACGTTTTGAAGGACTCAGCATACAATACGTTGTGCAATGGACTCAGCACAAAGCACCCTTTAAAAACCCAGGATGGCCATTCTTCTCAGGGGCTCAGCACATAGCACCCTTGGGGTGACTAGGCAAACAGCACCTATTTGAGGACTCAACACATCACCCCCAAAGGGGGAAGGACCCAGTAAATAGCGCCCTGTGAAGGACTCAGCACATAGCTGTATATCACAAGTTCAGCTGTCATTAGAATTAGGGTGCTTTCTTCAGTATCACCATTCTTCAGAAACACTTCACAAATCCTACTAGTTCACATTTAGACAAGCTGTGTTTTATGGGGGAAGTCAGCTGGGGGTCTTGAACTCAAAGCTTGGGGGCCCTGACCCTGAGCTCTTTGGTTCAATGCTAGAGCTCTACCACTTGGAGGCACAGCTCCAATTTTGTTTTTTGGAGTTGTTCTTTGACAGGTCTTATGGTGATAAGTAAGGCCAAGTTGGGGTAGCTGTGGGCAAAAGCTCTTAGCTCAACCTGGAGCTGACCTCTCCCTTCCTTGTGTCCCTAGAAAGCCGGACCTCCTGGAGCTCTCTTGGGCTAGGGTGGAACAGACCTGCTCTGGCATCAGCAATCAGGGTGAGCAAAAGTCAGCTTGGCCCTAGTAACTTCCCCAAATTGAACTCTAGAAGATAATGGCATGGGACCGCATGTTCCGTGTGTGGCCACTAGGGGGCAGGAGTGGCAAACCATATAGATTGTACCTGCGAGTTGAGTTAACCCTTGCTTCCCTGGGGCCCCCATCATGATTCAAAGCCACCCTGGACAGGAAAGTCCTTGAGACTCTTACCTACAATTAGCAATCGAAAAGAAAGTGGGGCTGTGGCTCAAGTGGCACAGCCCTAGTTTTGAGCAAGGAAACACAGGGATAGAGCCTAGGCCCTGAGTTCACACACACACACACACACACACACACACACACACACACACACACACACACACACACACACACACACACACACACCACATGCATGCAAAATCAGAGATTTCTACACTGCGATCTTTGGGTATTCTCTACTTTTCCCCCACTAAGCCTGGTGGCTGCTGGCCTAGGTTTTTGATGCATACAACAGCATCTGACATCTTTAATTTTGGGGGAACAGAATGGCTAGAACATCAGCCTTCCCCCATCCAGGCTCCTTGATTGGGTCATGGTCTATCCAGGCCCTTTGGAGCTCCTTTACAGACTCACCAAGATGCCTTCAAAAGGCATCACATACTGGGCACTGGTGGCTCATGCCTGTCATCCTAGCTACTCAGGAAGCTGAGATCTGGAGGATCACAGTACCAAGCCAGTCTGGGCAGGACAGTGTGTGAGACTCTTAGCCTCTATGAAATGTCAGAAAACAAAAGTGGCATTGTAACTCAAGTGGTAGAGTGCCAGCCTTGAGAAAAAGAGCTCAGGGACAGCGCTCACGGCCAACAACAACACAGAGAGGCATTGCATGTTGTCTTTCGGATTGACATGGGCCAAATATAATTGGAATTAATTGTAATTGGAATTAATCAAGTTCTCTGAGACAAAGCAGTACCTCCTTTAGTCCTGTGCTCCTCCATCTCATCTCACACCCTGTCCTTGTTTGCTTTGGGTCAGCATGGGTCTGGCTGGACAGGAGGGCTCCAAGGAAGACCCCAGAGCAATCACCCCACTTCCTTCTGCCCTGCTCACCCTGCTGCTTCTGCTCTTTGCCATAGACCTTCTTCCTGGAATCCATCCATGAGGTCATCACCACCAACATAGTGGTGAGTGATGTGTCTGTCCTAACTAGGGGCAGTCAGAGGTGAAAGTAGGTCTGGGACTAGGAGCTTCCACTTTGGGTGTGGGCTGAGGCCTTGGCTGACCTTTATTTCATCCTGAACCTTGCAGTGGTGGGGAGACAGTGTAGACTTCACATTGAGTAAGGAAAGCACAATCTGGAGGACCACTTGTGTGGGGGAGGATGTGGGACTCAGGGGGCCACTATTGTTGGTACTCTCTTGGGACTCCCCTCTCCCTCTCTCATCCCTCAATGGTAGAAGAGAAACTTCACTTAACGGTTTGGGAAGAGGGGGCAGGGGAATATTTTGGTGTGAACCAGACTTGTGCTTCATATTCATCCTAACCCCTACTTCCTATTGATCTTAGGAATGGCCATATGGGTTTGGGAGGGGAAAATCATCCTACTTGAGAATGTGGCTCAGTGGTAGAGT
>NW_012283886.1:0-1358 GCF_000151885.1 Dipodomys ordii
CCACCGGCTGGTGGAGCTCTCGAACAGTTCCCAGTTTTAGTGGGTCCTGTGGTCCGGATGTTGGGGAGAGAGTCTAGGTCAGGGTCTGGGGATTCCCTCCAGCTCAGGGTCCCCTGTGAAGTACTCACCCTGGAGCTGGTTGTTTCTGTGTGGTGTAGGTCGTCAGTTGTTGTTGCAATCCGAGTTCAGTTGGGGTGGTTGCAGGCTGGGTTGGGCGGCCCCCGCCGGGTCGTTGCGATCGCGATCTGGCGGGTGGTCTGCCGACAGGTTCGCTGCTGCTGGTGCCGGGCGGCTTTGGCGGGATGGAGCCTCTCCGCTCCCGTGGAGAGTTAGGGATGGGGGTGGGATCCTCGTGGAGAATCCCGGCTGGTAGGTTTCTCTGTTCCTGGCGATCTGCTGTTCTGCGGACCGGTACCTGGTATCTGCAACCCGTACCTGGTATCTGCGAGCGGCCCCCTGTGTCTCTGGGGCTCCGGCAGCCCCCGCCCCGCCGGCTGGCCGGCGGCTTGGCGCTCTGCCGCGCGGCCAGTAAAGGTTGGGGGAGGGGTCTTCGCTCTTCTCTGTTCTGAAATTCTTTTCTTCTCTTTCTTTTTTTGTTATTTCTCACCTCTGGTTTTTCTCTGAGTGTTCGTCTTTTTGTTGTTGTCGGTCTCTTGGGGAGATTAAGCGTTGGAACTCGAACTCTCTTTTTGGTTGGAGAGAGCTGTGGCGTTTCCCTACTGCCCCGTCGCCATCTTCTGCCTCATTTTCTTAAATGAAGGCTTGTTTTCTTGAGGGGGTGAGAGAACTAGGTTTATAGTTCCAGTTCTAGAGAGGACAATGTAAAGGAAATTGAGAACAAGAAAACAAAATCCCATGGGTGTTTAAACATTGTTGTGCTGACATACAACATTATGAATTTAAAAAAGCAAAAAGCTTGACTAGCACTTGCTTGTTACATCCCACAAAACACAATTATTTCCTTTTTCTCACTCACAGTCCAGGGGCTCACTTCCCATGACAATTCTCATGGCTTGAGCTTTGCTATCATGGGAGAGTCAGAAAGTACTGGATCCCTTTGTACATACCCGGTTGAAGCCTGCATGGAGGAGAGGAAGGACTGAGGCCTCTTCACAGTCATCAGATCTGCAGCAAAGCAGAAAATGTGGTCACTCAGAAGATACAAACCAGGGTTCCTCACACTGAAACATGGAGAAAGAGCAGTGAGACCATGGCTGTTAGCCATAAGAGGGGCTTCCTGACCAGCCTGTGCTCACAGGGTTCATCTTCAAGGGCAGAGACCCCAATTATGCCTTCCAGATGAAAACAGAACACTGGCAGTCCAGGAAATCCAGTCATGCATTGGGAAGTACCACCAA
>NW_012283887.1:0-3141 GCF_000151885.1 Dipodomys ordii
TATAATTTGATGATACTATCTAAATACTTCAACTTCAGCAGAGAAGCCAAAAGTTTAAAAACTGTTACCAAGTAAAGTAATAAATCAGAATATATTACTATTAATAATAATCATAAGATGAATTTATAGTGGTAGTCAAATTTGTAAGAAATGAGGCAATTTGTCATTCGTTTGCACTTAATAAGTGAGAAAGAATTTTCTAGGTCTTTTAAAATATATAATAAGTTTAATGAAGAAACTATTCTTTCACATCATATGATAATCAGAAGAAGCTGATATTAGAACAAAGAGCAGATTGTACTATTTTGGATGTTAATGTATATACTTAGTTTGGTTGTGGGAAATTGTGTTCAAATTGGGGTATTGTTTTTGTTAGACTGGTGTCATATCAGTGGTTAATTTTAGGATAGAGGTTCCCTTTCCACAAGAACATGCACCTGATCTGTCTTTTTAGACTTCCCATTATCAATGGCATACGAGTTGCACAGCAACTTGTCTAGCTTCCTACCTTGACTGGATTGGATTCTGTAGTCCTTCCAATCTTAACCTGTAGATAGTGCAGGATGGTGGAAATGATCCAATGCACCCAGCTATAGATTGAGAAAAAAGTCCACTAAACTTTCTGTTCTCAAGCCTCCTCAGTAGTTAAGAGCTCAGATGGGAGCCCTTGGTACCAAGCAGTAAGAGCATTTCTTAAAGCAACTAGACATATGTATGACTTATGCATGTGAACACCTCAGGACAAGAATAAAAGAGCAGTGAAGCATAGAGGACAGGACCAATTTTAACTAGCTACTTGGAGGCTGAATAAGCTTAGCTAACTACTCTGGAGGCTGAGATATGAAGACCACTATTCAAAGCCAGTCCAATCATGAAAATAAATGCGATTATCTCCAAAAAACAGAAGTGGAACAATGGCTCAAGTGGTAAATCAATATCCTAGGTCACAGAAGCATAGAGATGATGAATGAATGAGCACTTGCACATGCGCACGTGTGTATACATGTGCATGTGTACACAAACACACACACACAAACATAAGTATTGCAATGCGAAGTTCTTTTTTTACCTTGCAGTACTCTATTTCCCTGTATTAGTTTACACATTAACAAAATCAGCTAAGCACCTATTTACCTACAACTCATCATGTTTCTCTAAAGTCAACTCTCTTTTTGGAAACATGATTTGTTTGACCCAAATGTAAACTATTCAGGAGTTTGATTCTTCTCCCTCAATTCTGTAGAATTAGATGATTGTTTAGCTTCATCCTAGCAATATAATTTGAGAAATCCTACATCAAGCAAATTATTTCTTTCACTAGAAGGGAAGCCTCTTTCAAACAATTAATTATAGGTTTTCCTTCTTCTTGCTAGCATCTGTAGTTTTATTATCTTCATATATTTCATGATCTGTCTGTGTATGACAAAGATTGCTGGGAAAATGAAAAGACCCTTCGCAGCACTTATTATTTATATACAATTCATAGAGATGAAGGTGTTTAAATATTACTCAAATTGCTTTGGAATAAATCATGTTCACATTGACTATCGTGAAAAATAAGGATTGGTTTCTCAGCACATTCTGTAAGAACTTGATTGAAAGAAACCAGAAAAGTGAGAAACAACTCAACACATACATTCAAATGAAACAAAAAAAACCAAGAAAACAAATTAATTCAGTACTCAAAAACCTGCAGAAAATGACCTGACTTAAAAAAAAAACAAACATCAGCTATGACAAACTCATGAAAATCCTGACTACATTTGAGTCTACTCTTGTGAGGATAGAGGTTAAAGCCCAGACTGGACAGAAAGATCTTTACACAATGACATGTACCTGTTATTCTAAATTCCAGGAAGAATAACATAACGTGGACTGAGCCCAAGATCAGTATCTGAAAAATAATCAGGATAATTTAGGGCTGGAGACATGACAAAGTGGTAAGAACACCCATTTACGGGGCACAAGACACTCAATTCAAACTCTAATATTATGGGTATTAAAGTAAAAAGCTATGATTTTAAATAAGTGGAATAATGGTAAGATTTGAGTATTTGAGTGGAAAAATGCATGAGAGAAATAGAATATACCCATGGTACAATGCTTTCAACTTAAGTGAAAATGTTTTGTGGTACTTCAGACAAAATAGAGTTACCTTGCAAATGAGCATGGTTGTGCATTTGGGTGATGGAATTACTTTACTTACACAGGTGTAAATTGAATAGATTTTATTTGGGTAGATTGTACTTCTTGAACTAAGAACCTGGATAATGTCCCTGAGATTTTTCTCGCAAAGTTACCACTCTACTACTTTGAGCCACAGTTCCAATTCTGATTTTCTTTTGGTTGTTTGGTGATAAGAGGCTCTTTCTCTATGGAGTCTAAACTGTCTGCAGCTACCTATATTCTTTCTTCGGCTTCTTCCATTGTAGGTTGAAGACTTTGTACTTTGGTGTTTAACTCCTTTCCTTCTTGCTGGTCTTTCTTAATGGTGCCCAGCTCTTTATTAAGGTTCTCTTTCAAGTCTTGAATAGATTGCCTTACCTCCTGGAGTTGGTTATCAGACTTTTCTTTCCACTCCATAATCTAGGTTCCTATCTTTTCATTAGATTCTTTCTCCCTCTGCTGGAGTTCCTCTATCTTTTTATTTGTGGAGGCCATGAAGTCATCTATTAACTTCTGGTTGGCCTCTTTGCACTCTCTGATAACCCCATGTAGGGTTTCCAATTTTTCATTCAGCAGGTTTACCAGCCATGCTTTTAATCTATCTTGATCATTATTTTCTATGTCATACTGGGACTGCTATGTAGCTTTTTTATGTGGAGATGGTGGTGGGATTTGTTTATTGGCTATTTTTCTTGTGTTTCTGCAGTTACTTCTGCCCATTTGGAGACAAGAACCACACTGCTACAAGAGTAGGACAGTCTTTTAGGACCGGAGCCAACCCGATGTCGTGTAGATGGGTAGATCTTAGGGTTTCAGTGGTAAGGTTAGGTGTTTTCCTGTTTAGCTCTCTTTTTCCTTGCTTGCAGAGGGATATTTTGGCTTTGGGGTCGAGATTGCATATAGTTGTAACTTTTGAGGCAATCTAGGTTTGATTAATAAGTAGTCTGCTCTTTAGAGTTAACAAGATGGGTCCCC
>NW_012283888.1:0-1657 GCF_000151885.1 Dipodomys ordii
TTCTGATTTTCTTTTGGTTGTTTGGTGATAAGAGGCTCTTCTCTATGGAGACTAAACTGTCTGCAGCTACCTATATTCTTCTTCGGCTTTTTCCATTGTAGGTTGAAGACTTTGTACTTTGGTGTTTAACTCCTTTCTTCTTGCTGGTCTTTCTTAATGGTGCCCAGCTCTTTATTAAGGTTCTCTTTCAAGTCTTGAATAGATTGCCTTACCTCCTGGAGTTGGTTATCAGACTTTTCTTTCCACTCCATAATCTAGGTTCCTATCTTTTCATTAGATTCTTTCTCCCTCTGCTGGAGTTCCTCTATCTTTTTATTTGTGGAGGCCATGAAGTCATCTATTAACTTCTGGTTGGCCTCTTTGCACTCTCTGATAACCCCATGTAGGGTTTCCAATTTTTCATTCAGCAGGTTTACCAGCCATGCTTTTAATCTATCTTGATCATTATTTTCTATGTCATACTGGGACTGCTATGTAGCTTTTTTATGTGGAGATGGTGGTGGGATTTGTTTATTGGCTATTTTTCTTGTGTTTCTGCAGTTAGTTCTGCCCATTTGGAGACAAGAACCACACTGCTACAAGAGTAGGACAGTCTTTTAGGACCAGAGCCAACCCGATGTCGTGTAGATGGGTAGATCTTAGGGTTTCAGTGGTAAGGTTAGGTGTTTTCCTGTTTAGCTCTCTTTTTCCTTGCTTGCAGAGGGATATTTTGGCTTTGGGGTCGAGATTGCATATAGTTGTAACTTTTGAGGCAATCTAGGTTTGATTAATAAGTAGTCTGCTCTTTAGAGTTAACAAGATGGGTCCCCTGTACTCAAAGTTGTCAAATGGAACCAATTTTGTAGTCAAATATAGAACCAACTGTAAGTTGGGTCACTTATAAATCATTAAGTATCAATGGGTTGGATTAGATGGAGAAATGAAGGGTTAAGATTAGAGAGATATAAATTTAATTTCAGAAGTGAACTTGGGTAAAATGATAGTAGAGGGGTAAGAACAGCTTAGGGGAGAGGTATATGTAGTAGGAAGAGAATAAATACCTTGTTACTGAATGTAACAGGTTGAAAAGAATTTGAAGAAAGGTTATGTAGGGAGTAGCTTAGAGATCAAGATGAAAATAAGAAAGTGTATTGGGGAGACTTGCTGAGATTAGAAAAATATCAGTAAGATATTATTGAAAAGTTGCTTACTCTAAGTTAACTCCTGTAATTATTGTTTACTCACATAGACAGGGTAGCCCTGATGGAGTAATAGTGTAAGGTAGAGAGAGAGAGAGAGGTGAAGGGGGAGTGAGAAGAAAAGAAAGAAGAAAAAACTTACAAATTAGCAAATTATAAAGTAGAAGCAGATACCAAATAATAATGAAAAACAGAAGTTTTAAGAGGTATAGGAAATCCTAAATCACAATACACATAAGTAACACATAGAAATACAAATGGGGGCTGGGAATGTGGCTCAGTGGTAGAGCACTTGCCTTGCATGCCTGAGGCCCTGGGTTCGTATTCCTCAGCACCACATAAGCAAAAAGAAAAAAGCCGGAAGTGGCGCTGTGGCTCAAGTGGTAGAGCGCTAGCCTTGAGCTGAAGAGCTGAGGGACAGCGCCCAGGCCCAGAGTACAGGCCCCACGACCGGACCCAAAAAAAAAAAAAAAAGAAAT
>NW_012283889.1:0-153082 GCF_000151885.1 Dipodomys ordii
GAGGAAAACTCGGCCAAGTGAGCAAAAGAAATTTATTTGTACAATATTCTAGAAAATGACACTTCATTCTTTATTCTAGGACTTGTTTATTTAAAAATGTTTCTTATCATTGGAATATCTGATCCTTAAAGAATGAATTACAAAGCTGGGTGCTGATGTTCATACCTGTACTATCAGCTATTCAAGAGGTTGACATGTGAGGATTTAGATTTGAAGCCAGCCTGAACAAGAAAGTCTGTGAGACTATCAAAAACCCAGAAGTGGAGGTGCGGCTCAACTGGTAGAGCACCAGTCTAAAGAACTGGTGACTATTCCTGAAGAAATAACCCCAACTTCTTTCATGATATGAAATTACTATAATTTAAAAAACCGCACCATTTTCCCTACTGAGGAATCAATATTATTTCAATTACTTTAAATATGTCTTTATTCTGGCAAAAAAACCAAACCCTCAATGTCAATAAAATGTGACATGCTAGGTGGGAAAGTTGAAATATAGAAATAAAAATGTAAGTAAAACTACTACAGTCTGACTACAGGGTACATGAATGCAGGGCTTCCAAGATGTATTAATTTACCATTCCCTTGTAAGTCTCTACTCTACTAAAATTGCTGCCATCTGTTTTTATGGGTACAGTTAGTGCTAGAGTTTGCGTTTGGAGTCGTTTAGTTTGCTTTTTTCTCTCACTACCCTCCTAGCTTTGCATATCAAGAAAATCCAATTAGGTTAATGTAGAGAGTTGCCTGTTTGAGAAAGTTCATGATGATCAACCATTAAGGAGTATGTCTTATATGAGATTCATCTAACCACAGCCCAAGTTCTCTAAGCAACAAAAGAAAAGACTGATGAAATTCAAGGAAGATTCTGAAAGGATGACTCAATGGATTGTTAAAGCTACTAAGTGATTCACTATTGTAGTTAGGAGGTAACTCTTCCCTTCAAAGTTCATGGATACCATGGAACAAGTTCAGGTTTTATACAAACAAGAGGTCTATTTGCTCTGGAATAAAAGATCTTATATCTGAAGTCCTAGAAAAGAATGGTGTGAAACATGCTCTCAGGAGAAACAACAAAAAAAAGACACCATGCTTCTGTTTAGCCATGCTGTGAATAAATTAAAGGTTTTATACCATTGGTAAAAAGAGTTTTAACCAAGTTGTTTATTTTAGAGAGTGGAAATTTGATGATGGGGGAGGTGGAGAGCATGATGTGACTCATTCTGTCTGGTGTTTATTTCTTCCTCTGATTCTTGTTACTCTCTCTCCTACCCAGCATCTTATAAATTGAAAAAATTCTTATTTGTATTGCAGTGGTGCTTATTTTTTATATCTCTGTATAAAAATTTGAGCGTCTTTCTTGCTTTGACCATTGAAAGAAATAAGAGTTCCATTTCTGTCTACTTTGCTTAACTTTTCTTTTCGACTTTTGTGTAGGACTTTTGTTTGCAAGAGAGCTATAGCTTTGGGTCATTTTAACTACTTTATACCTACAAGTGATCCCTAGATACCTACGTATCTTAATGCTCAGACATTTACTTATAGTTTGATAGTTTTAAAATATTTAATTATACTTATATTAAGGAGAGAAATATCAAGTACTAAATTTTTGTTTTTGCTTTTGTTTCTTTTTTAAATAGTAGCCAAAGTTAAATGTATTGAAAAGGGATGGGAGTAGAAAAGGATAAGTAGTGTCATGGCTTGTTTATCTAGAAATATTATTTACATTAAACTCCCTTTCCTGTGAATAAAACAAGAAAAGAAAATGCAGGAGAGGTCAAGTTCAAAGTGAAGTTGGGATGTTTTCGTATTTGTCTTTTGATTTTGTTATTATTTCTTAATTAGAGAAGTAACATAATTGCAGTAACACCTTGACAAGCATTCCCTTAAGTCGCACAATTCCTAAGACCCACAAACCTCTCTTTCTTCCCTCTCCCCCACCAGTCCCTCCCTCTCTCCTCCTTCCTCCCTCTCTCTTTGTCTCTCCTGGTACAAGGGCTTGGGTATAGTCTCTTAGCTTTTTCACTCATGGCTGGCACTCTAACATTTTAATCACAGTTCTACTGCCTGTTTTTTGTGGTTAATTATCAAGAATGTCATAGACTTAGATGCTTGGGCTAACTTTGAACTTTGATTTTCACAATCTCAACCTCTTGAGTAGCTAGGATGATTGGCTTGAGTCACCAGGGCCCAGCTGGATTTATATATTTATGTATGTATTTATTTATTGGAATTCCATACAATTTTATCTGAGCCTTAGTTATGGAACTCAAATATTAGGATTGTGGTAAATTGGGTCTGAGGTAGTGCCTTCTCCCCTTATATCCACAGAATTTATGTCTGTATTATGCATTTTGAATATTTGATGTCTTGAATGCTAAGATGGTCATTCCTATAGTTCTAAGATCTCGGTCTTCAGGCTCTGTCTCAGAATCCAGACTACCATCTCTAGTTTAGGCTTTCGAATTTTATATAAATATAATTTTAATCAAGAATAGTTAATACTGTATCTTTTTTCCTTTTATTGCTTTATTTTTTGTGCTGGTACTGTAGCATGAACTCAGAGTTTTATCACTCAAGCCTAACACTCTATCACTTGAGGCACATCTTTACTTCCAAATTTTTTGGTAGGGAATTAGAGATAAGAGTCTCATGGACTTTCCTATCAGGGATGGCTTTGAAGTGGAATCCTTGGATTTCAGTCTCTTGAGTAGCTAGGATTACAGGCATGAGTCACCGAGGACTGACCTTATTATTTATTTTTATTATGAGGGGACCTTTTTTTTAAAAAGGTACAAAAAAGTTTCAATTCAACATGGCTGTTCATTAGTTCAATGCATCTAGATCAACATCATCTAGTACTGTATTCTTTTGCCCTCAATTATTTAATTTGCAGAATATGACATTGCAAAGGAAAGTCGACTGAAACTGGACATGCAATTCATGGAGGGTCTTCCTGTGGCTGAGATATAAATAGAAGAACATCTTTTGTGAATCACTATGATAGCTTGCACACTTCAAAGCCACTTTCTTTGAGAAAGCTTGGTGATGAAAGTTCTAAACAAAACTGAGGTCAAACGGCCTGGGGCAAGCTGAATTAGGGAACAAGGATTTTAGGGGTTTCATTAAAAGTAAAATTGCAAGCCGGGCGCTGGTGGCTCACACCTGTAATCCTAGCTACTCAGGAGGTTGAGATCTGAGGATCACAGTTCAAAGCCAGCCCGGGCAGGAAAGACTGTGGGACTCCTATTTCCAATAAACCACCAGAAAACCGGAAGTGGCGCTGTAGCTCAAGTGGTAGAGCGCTTGCCTTGAGCTGAAGAGCTGAAGGACAGTGCCCAGGCCCAATGTTCTAGCCCCACGATGGACAAAAAAAAAAGTAAAATTGCAGTTTCAGCGCTTGCCCTAATGAAGGTGTTAAAGAAAGCTTAGCCATTATATTCTATTTTTATATTTTATTTATTGCTTCTGTTTTATATTATAGACATTTATATTTTCCTTTACATATAATCAGAGGCTTACTATTGTTCAATTTTTCATGATCGGCTCTAATGTCATATTGACAGGAATCATTTTATCTAAAGGAAAGGGAAGAGAATGTCTTTTCTACCCCCACTCTGTCCTGCTGCCTGCCAGTCCTCGTGTGCGGTCCCTGAGCATTTTTCCTTCTTCTTATTTCTCTCTTCTCCTCTCCCCCCGCTCTCTCTTTCTTTTTGTTTCTTTCCTCCTTGCCAGTCCTGGGGCTTAAAGCTGGACACTATCCCTGAGCTTCTTTTGCTCAAGGATAGTGCTCTACCACTTGAGCCACAGCGCCACTTCCAGCTTTTTCTGTGTATGGGTACTGAGGAATCAAACCCAGAGCTTCCTGCAGGCTAAGCGAGCACTCTACCACTTAAGCACCAGCTTCACTTCTGGATGTTTAGTGGTTAGTTGGACATAAGTTTCTCTGACTTGTCTGCCTAGGTGGACCTGTGATCCTCAGATCTCAGCCTTCTGAGTAGCAAGGATTACAAGCATGATCCATAAGTACCCAGCTAACATAAAGAATTTAAACCATTAATTAATTATGAAGAACAAATCATAAGGTTATCTCTATATGATAATAGTGCGACCGTGACCCTTCCCTTCCCTTCTTTATTTTCTCTTCATTTCCCCTCCTTTCTTTTCCCTTCTTCCTTTCCCTCCTCTCCCCGACTCTGATCTCCACAGTAAGACAACATGACCACCTAGTGCCTTCTTATACAAGCAACATATTTACAGTGAACCACAGACTGCATCTTTCTAAAAGATTTATTTTAGCCAAGCATCCAAGGTTCAACCCTGTAATCTTACTACTCAGGAAGCTGAGATCTAAGATTAAGTTTCCAATGCCAGCCCTGGTGGGAAAAATCCATGAGACTCATATCCAACAAGCCACCAAAATGGTGAAAATAGATGTGTAACTCAAGTGATAGAGTGCCAAACTTGAGCATAAATCTAAGAACATGAAGCCCTGATTTCAAGCCCCAGTACTGGAACAAAAGTATCTTTCAGTTAAGACTGATTTATTTATATATATAATAGATTATTATATTTCTTTATAATTACAAAATATTTATAGTTTATTTTGCAGTATATTTATCATAGATTATATCTATATTATATTAAATATTATATCTATAGTAATTATATTCTTATGTATCTATATTATATTATTAATTACATTATGGATTGTATCTATAATATCAATATTATATCTATATATGTCATAGGTTATATCTATGATATATAATAGTACATAACATATACTATATATTATACATGATAAATAACACTATATAATCTATATCAGATTATATCTATAATATAATTTATATCATAGCTTATATATGGCATATAATAATATAGATTTTATCTATGATATTTAATATATTATAGATTATCATAGATTATATCTATGATATAGTATAATTGTGTATACATAGTATATACTATAATATATATAATATATAGCATGAGAGAGAGCTTTTCTGCAAAGATTATACTTTTTGCTATTTAAAGCTTCAGTGTTTCAAAAAATCATGTGCTTCTTGGGGCTGGGAAGGTGGCTCTGTGGTAGAGTGCTTGCCTTGCTTGCCTGAGGCCCTGGGTTCAATTCTTCAGCACCGCATAAGCAAAAAGAAAAAAGCCAGAAGTGGTGCTGTGGCTCAAGTGGTAGAGCGCTAGCCTTGAACTGAAGAGCTGAGGGACAGTGCCCAGGCCCAGAGTTCAGGCCCACGACCGGACCCCCAAAAAAAATCATGTGCTTCTTTAACTACAGGCATATAGTAATAATAATAATATTTAATTTTGTAATGAAAACCTGGTGAGGTGAGAATTGGGAGTCAGTGGAATGCTTTACATTGCTCTTAGGAATGGAAGTTGCAATATCATTAAGTTCTAGAATCATGGTTCTCACTATTGGCCAAAGGGAAAATGCATGTAAGATGTTCACTAAAAATATCTACAAGAATGTTTTTAGAGCACTATTCAGAACAGCTAGGAATTAAGTACCACCCAAATATCAATTACATTACAATGGATGAGTAGAACAATTATATAAATGAATAGTACACTGCAATCAGATTATATAAACCACCACAACACACAGCAATATAGGTGATCTCAGAAATTTAACTTTGAACAAAACAAGGGCTTATGATGTAGTTATGTTTATATATGACTAAAAAACTGACCAAGCTCTTTTATTGGGACCTTATGCCTATAATCCTACCAACTCAGGAGGCTGAGGTCTGAGGATGTGTGTGAAGCCAGTCTGGGAAGAAAAGTCCATGAAACTTTTTTTCTGTTTGTTTGCTTTTCTTTTTTTTCCTAGTCCTGGGGCTTAAACTCTAGTCACTTCACATTTTTTTCTGTGATTAATTGGAACTAAGGGTCTCACAGACTTTGCTGCCTGGGGCTGGCTTTGAACCATGAGCCTCAAAGCTCAGCCTCCTGAGTACCTACCATGTACTTGGCTCCATAAAACTTATCTTAAGTACCATAAAAGTCAGAAATGGAGCTATGACATGGCAATCAATGAAAAGAAAACAAAGAAGGAGAATTTTCTTACAATGAGAGGGTCAACTTTAGCCAGGAGCTGGTGGTTTATACCTGTAATCCTAGCTACTTAGGAGGCTGAGCTCAGGATGGCAGTTCAAAGCCTGGACAGTGTTAGACCCTGAGTTCAAGCCACATGAATGACAAAAAGAAAGAAAGGAAGGAAGAAAGGAAGGAAGAAAAAGAAAGAAAAAAGGAAGAAAGAAAGAAAGAAAGAAAGAAAGAAAGAGAAAGAAAAAACAAAGAAAGAAAGAAAGAAAGAAAGAGGTCAGCTATAATAATTAATAACCATGTAAAGATGGGAGCACTATTCTAAGTAGAAATTGCTTACTTTTTTGTGTCTTAACCAGTTTGTGTTTTAAAGATCTACACCACTGACATAATCTACTGTGTGTCACAAGAAGTTATCTTACATGCAATTAACAAGGTTGAATGGTATAACGGAGAGAAAATCATACTGCAATGAGAGTGGGTTCCTTAAGTATACACTACGACACTGGGCCTGGCTGGAAATGCCTTGGGTAGGAAAGTAAAGTGGTAAGTGATAACAGATGAAAGAGACCTTAGAAACTGACAAATTGGATAGATACCCTGTGCAAAACTAGCTAAAGATTAAATAAGATGAAAATAAAACAATAAGAAAGAAATACCAACCATCCTTTTTGCAAGTGAGAATGCCAAGACTGAATAATATTAGGGTTATGTTTGCTAGTAAAACAATGGAGTTTCAAGTTTAGTGTCTTGTGATGTATTAATGTGAATATATTTCTGGACCTGTATTGTTTATTTTGGCCCTATATAGAAGCACATATTTATTTAGAGAGGTATCAAATAAAACACTTAGGGTGATCAGAGCTTGTTAGCAATAAGCTCTCAAATGGACTCAGGAAAATTAAAACATCTGCATCATTTCTATCAATTTTCTCAAATTGTTTAAAATAACCAATTTAAAAAAGATAATATATTGTAAGAAGCAAAATGAATAAAATAAAGATCAACTGTGTGTGTGTGTGTATGTGTGTGTGGGTGTAGGGGGGTGGGTGGGTGCACACACACGTGTGTGCATGCTTAGGGCTTGAACCTCAGAGGTCTAGGTGCTGTCCTTGAGCTTCCCCCCCCTTCTTAAGTCTATTGCACCATCCATTTCTGGCTTTTTGTTGATTAATTAGAGATGAGTTTCCTGGACTTTTCCCGCCTAAGCTGTATATGAACTACAATTCTTAGATTTCAGCTTCCTAGTTAAAATTATAGGTGTGAACCACCTGCACCTAGCTAAAATCAATTATTTTAATTAAACTTGTGCTTTCCATTTGAAACTAATGTACAGCAAGTATATATATATATTTCAGACAGATGAAATAAATAGCATCAGAAAATAGGAGAATGGGAGAACCAGCTGAACATTCAATAAGGGTCTAATGTCCAGAAATGAAGGGTTTATGAAATTATAAGTCAAAGAATTAATAACCCAATAAATAAATGGGCAAAGGAACTAAATACAGATTTCTTTTTTTGGGGGGTCCAGTCGTGGGGCCTGAACTCTGGGACTGAGCGCTGTCCCTCAGCTCTTCAGCTCAAGGCTAGCACTCTACCACTTGAGCCACAGTGCCACTTCCTCAGCACCACATAAGTAAAATAAATAAATAAATAAATACAGATTTCTTGAGAAGAGAAGTAAAAAAGGCCAATAAACACATCAGGAAATGCTCAACATCTCTGGTCATGAAGTAAATGCAAATCAGAACAAAGTGAGACTCCATTTCACCCCAGTGAGAATGGTCATCATCAAAATTACAAACAACAAATGCTGGTGAGGATGCATTATTTGTGAGAATATAAACTGGTGTAGAAATTATGGAAGGCAGTTTAGGGATTTTGTTTTTTTTTTTTTTGGGGTCCAGTAGTGGGGCCTGAACTCTGGGCCTGGGTGCTATCCCTCAGCTCTTCAGCTCAAGGTTAATGCTTGACCACTTGAGCCACAGCGCCACTTCTGGCTTTTTTCTTTTTGCTTATGTGGTGCTGAGGAATCGAACCCAGGGCCTACATGCATTCAAGGCAAGCGCTCTACCACTGAGCCACCTTCCCAGCCCCAGTTTAGTGATTCTTAAAATAACCAACATAAGATTATCCAGCCATACCATTCTTGGGAATCTATTCAAATGTTTACTAGTCATGATATGGTAAAGATATTTGCACACCCATGTTCATTGTTGCACTCTTCACTGTAGCCAAGTTAGGAATCAGTCTAAATTCCTTCAAATGGATCAAGAAAATGTGGTATAGATCCGCAATGGAATTTAACTCATCCATCAGGAAGAATATTATTGTATCATTTTAAGGAAATGGACGGACAAAATCATGTTAAGTGAAGTAGGTCTAGCCCAGAGATACAAGGAACATGTTTTCTTTCACATATGGAAGTTAGATTTAAAGTATACATATTTGTGAAAACACATACAGGGTCATATGCATTTCTATACAAGCTGAATAATTACAGTATAGCATATACACGGGAGGATTGTAGTGGTGTAACTCTTTTGAGTAATTTTTACAATTTAAGAAAATAAATATCAGGAAGATGGAACATGTGTTGTTGGTGAGGAGTGGTGGCAGGATGAAGTCAAGGGAAAGGAGCAAAGGCATGGAGAAAGGAAGAGTGGATAAATACAATCATTATACTCAATGTACATATTTTAAAAGGAGCAAGGTAGATTGAGGTGATATATAAGATTGAAAGAAATGTGATCCCAGCAGTGGCAGAAGCTGGGCAATAAAAATTAAAATGCTTGCTACAGTAAATTTCAAATCTTGCCTGGTAATTGATGTCTGATAGGAAAATATAGCATATGAATTTACATTTCAATCTTCCATGCCTAACTAGTTAACATATATGTGTCTGGGCATGTAAACACACGTGTGTGTGTGTGTGTGTGTGTGTGTGTGTGTGGTGTGAGCACGCGCATGCTAGTACTGATGCTGAAATGGAGGCTCTGTGTACTATCCCTAAGCTCAAGGCCAGAGATCTACCAATTGCAGATTTTTCATGGTTAGTTGTACTTAAGAGTTTTATAGGAATTTTCTGGACAGTCTGGTTTCATACTCTGAGCCTAACATCTCAACCTCCTGAGGAGGTAGGATTATAGGTATGTGTAACCAGTGTGGAGCTTTAGTAGTTCTTGATATTGACTTATTGACAAATTTGTTGTACTTGTTGCTAGTTACTAAACCATAATCTAAATACACATGGATCCAATGGATGATACTACTTTCCCCAGTTCCCTTTAGACAATTATTAACACACTATCACAGAAATCAGCTTTCACTGACATGAGCATGTGCCATAGGGAGGTCATATCTGGCAAAGATCCTCTGATTTAGAACAGAGAGAATCTGAATAGTCTAAGTGTTCATATTGTGGACCAGCCCAGATGCCACAAGAGAGTGTACATTGACCTTCTGCAGTTGTCAGGTGTGGATGCTGAGGAGAGTACATTGGTGAAGCTGGTGGAGTGAGGGGTGAGTCTAAGGCCTAGTTTCCACTTAGATATGATAAGCCATTGCTACCATGTCTAACGACATAAAGGGTCCACTCAATGGCCCAAAGATGTTGGATACTCCCAGGTATGGCTCTGCCACCAGCATAGGGTACATCTTGACTTTGCATTTGCTAGCTATAGTCCCAACAAGTCTTCATACATTCATATATGCAAGGAGAGCCTTTAGGCTGGATCTTCCCTTTCTTAGACAAAATGAATCCTTTGTTTTCTTCATCTTGGCTCCAAAGATTTCTTCCATTTCTCCCTCCTCTGTTGGTCTTCCTTCCAGCCCAAGATGTCATTCCAGTCCCAGTGCTTCCACTTCAGCATGTATAGGTGTGTAGGGTTGCACAGTTAGAGCCTGGTAGTCCAGCCTCTATTCTAGTCCTGGGGGCATGGGATCATATCCAGGCAGCCACAGATTCCAGTAGGACTACCTGCTAAGTGTAAAGTGACAGTTGTCTATGGTGGCCAAGGGGGTACCCACCTAGCAACCAGCACAGGGCTGCACAGCAGGTAATCATTCACAAGCAGCTTGAATTAGAGGACAATCTGGTTCAGGATGTCACAATATCAACACAGGACTGTGAGGTATTGATTCCTTTTTCTGGACACAACTTTTCCCTTTATGCTGTAAGAAAAACAATTCATCTTATAACTCTCTAGTAAAAAACAAATAAACAAAAAAGAAGTACTTTCTTCCATATTATTCTCCATGCTTCCCAGGTAACCCTGGGGACTATCAGGTGATTGCCACCATGTAAGAGCAGTGTTTAAGGGCTGCAAACTTAGACTTCTTCCATCATCCAGCTAGCCTCTCCTCTTCCCACATTCAGAAAGGATTCTACCCATGTCCGCTTTCATTGCTGAAGTTAGGCACACTTCATTTATAGGCAAAGTAAGAGTCGCTATCAAAACACAGTCTCCAAGGGTAGTTTGAAACGTCCACATCCTAAATTGTCCTGAAATCTCCACAGTAGACATATTTTTGCTGCTAACATTTTTGTGCCTGAGCTAAGGATTAAACTCAGGCCCTGAATGCTCCTGAGCTTTTTTTTTTGTTCAGGGATTACACCCTATCTCTTAAGTCACAGCTCCACATCCAGAATTCTGGTGGTTAATTTGAGATAGGAGTGTGGTGGACATTACTGCACAGGCTGGTTTCCAACTGTAGTCCTTATAGCCTAAGTAGCTAGGATTAGAGGCATGAGCTACCAGTGCCTGGCTGTTGCTACTGTTTTTATGTTACCCATAGTGAGGTCTCAAATAACAATTAACTACTGAGTCCACAATCACTTTTCTTGGTTTCCAAACCCTTGAGAGAGATGATCTCTAATGGAACTTCTTCCTCCATCCCATTTAAGTTTGAAGCTAACCTGTTAAGGCCACAATTCTGACATAAGACCATTTCTCTCATGTGTTCCTAGCCCGCTGTCAGAATGGCTTCTCCCAGAACAAAACCTATCCAGACTAGAGAAGCCTCCTGTGATATTGTTTGGGGACATTTATTCATACAATTCTAAGGATATGAATCCTTAGAATTCCAGTCACAGAAAAAGTAAAAAAATCCAAAAGAAGGTGACATTATAATGAATCTTGATAAATAAATACCACCAGGATATTAAGTACTGCCTCAAAAGATGGCATGAGAATTTCATCCTTTTGGTATTAGAACAGGGTTTGAAGTCTTTGGAGTTGCAAATTTCTAACACCTTTTGGTTTATGTGTTATGTATTACATAACTCTGATAATAGAAAGGGTGTTAGAGTGGAGTGTTTGTCATTATCTATTATATTGTACACACACACACACACACACACACACACACACACACATCTTTCAGTTCCTTTGGTTATCAAAAGATATTCATTCCATTCCTTTATGTTCTTTGTATTTTCTCAGAAATTTCAGGTAAGTGTTCTTTAGAGCTGAGACTCTACATGCTTTATATTGTTCTTGGCATCCTGAATAGCCTACAGGTTTCACAAAGGACCAAGTGGGCTCAGAAAGATGAGGGGTTGGAAGATGAGAGATGACAGGAGCTGTTATATGTTCATGTGTGCTGATATTTTCAAAGAAGGTGAATGAAGCACCAGCCCATTGCTGATAGGAAGTGCTGCCATCAGAGTTTTTTTTTTCTTTTACTCAATGGAAAAGTTGAGGAATCATCTCTCAAATGAGGGAAGTGTCACATGAGTCAGCTAAATGTGGACAGGTGGTGGCCAGATTCAGAAGGTTTGTGATCTGGTGAGGTAATAAGACCTCTCTCTCCACAGCATCTGAAATCATTACCTGTGAATTCAAATCCAGTACAAAAGCCTCAGTCTCCAGCTTCCCTGCTCAGCAAGCTGCAGTGAATGGAAACCCTTCAACTGTGAGAACAGTGTGCTGCCCCTAATAGCCCCACCTAGCCAACTCCTGCTACTTTCACCTTAGCCCTGTCCCTCTCTGACCTGCCTAGCCAACAGGAGCCACTTTAATGAGGCTCTGTTCCCTTCCTTCCAGAATGCTTCGTTTTCACCAAGGCTTCACTCCTCTCAATGTCCACCCCCTGTGTGACTTTAGCAAGGCTTCACTATTTTTCCTATCTTGTAAAATTCAAGATGTACTCATATCATGCTACTCAACTGTTTTGTGGTTAATGTTAATTTCTTTCTTTTTCCCTTCTTTTTTTAAAAAAATATAATGTCATAACTCGTAGACACATTTGTTTACACCAAAATTGATGAGCTTCTCTGTGGTTTGAATTTAAAACCATTTCCTTTTTTTTAACTTTGACCTGTAAAGCCAGTTATCTCAGAACTGCCTCAAAACAATTTACTTTGGACCTTCCTACTCAGGCAGTAGGGTCAGATCAGTTTGGTAGATTTTAGGCTCACATCACCACTACTGTTGATAAGTTTTTTTCCTTTTAACAAACAGCAAAATTAATAATTATGTCCTTTAACACAGGTTTACATTAGTTACATTAAATGAAAAAGCAAATAATTTTAGAGCATGATAACAATTTTTATCCATTACAATGAAAGTACTTCAAACATGTTTACACACACACACACACACACACACACACACACACACACACACTTTTGCACAAAATTTTAAGGCATGATTATTTTTAAAAAAATGAAAATCAGAATTCTAGTGGCAAAATACATTTTGCGCATTTTATGATCAAACCATGGGCTCAATGCTAGAAAAACAGGCAACACCAAACAAAGTAAAAGTCAAACCTTTAAAACAATTTTAATAATAAGACACACTATCATATTAATTGACCTTTAAGTACTTGTTAAAAGTGTGGGGTTGTATAAAAACCAACCACATGGCCAAGATGGCAAAAAACATGTCAGGATGGTAAGAAAACTTGGTGGAACATTAAGTAAGCAAAGAGGAAGCAGGCAAACGGGAAGCAGACAAATAGGAATCAGACAAATATATAAAAAGAAAGGCAGAAAGACAGATCACACAGTAACACAATGTGGATGTACTTGAGGAGAGAGAGTTATAGCTAAGAGAATTTAAGCCAGGATGGCTTGCTTTGAGAAGGAATCTAGAGGAGGTTCCCTGAGACCCCGTCTGCACTTCACCTCTCAAGGGCACAAGCAGAGAGGCAAGCAGAAAGAGAGAGAGAGAGAGAAAGAGAGGGGGAGGGAGGGAGGGAGGGAGAGGGAGAGGGAGAGAGAGAGAGAGAAAGAGGGAGAAAAAGAGAACACATAGTGGATTTCCTTCCATTTTCTCATGCACTCATGGAAATTACATACAGAGAGAGAAACACAAAATCACAAACATTAAATATACAGGATGGAATTCTGTAATTCCCAATTACATATTGTACTGAAAGGGAAATTACAATGAAATCGAAAATTAGATCATTTTGCAAGGATTCCAAAAAAATTAGTTCTTACACATTCCTTGTTTGTTATCTTGATGTGTTTGTGACTAGTTGGGTCATCTGGTTGGCATTAGGATGAAAACACTATATTGTTCTTAAAATCCAAGGGAAAATTACAAGTGTGCAAATGAAAGAGGTATATGTATATTTGGATCAACCTTTATTTGCTTAGTTTTCAGACAATGTCATGGTCCCAAATAATAATGGATTTTGCACATATAAAAAATTGTGTTGAACAGAACTAAAAAATGGCAAAGCCTCCCATGCTCCTGGATTGGAAAGATTAACATCGTGAAAATGGAAATACTTCCCAAGGCTATCTACAAATTCAACGCAATACCTATCAAAATTCCAACCTCATTCTTCAAGGAAATAGAAGAGGCAATCCAAAAATTCATATGGAACAATAAAAGACCCCGAATAGCAAAAACGCTCCTCAATGGAAAGAACACTGCTGGAGGAATATCAATACCAAATTTCAAACTCTACTATAAAGCCATAGTAATCAAAACAGCTTGGTATTGGCATAAGAACACACCTCAGGACCAATGGAATAGAATTGAAAACCCAGAAATGAACCTACAGACCGATAGCCACCTAATCTTCGATAAGGGAGCTAAAACAATAGAATGGAAGAAAGACAGCCTCTTCAGTAAATGGTGCTGGCAAAATTGGTTAACTACATGTAGAAAACTAAAGCTAGATCCTTATATATCACCCTGCACCAGAATCAACTCCAAATGGATCAAAGACCTTGAACTCAAAGCAGACACTCTGAAAACATTACAGGATGGAATAGGAGAAACCCTAGGTCTCCTTGGCTCAGGCCGAAATTTTTTGAATACAGACCCGGAAACACAACAAATCAAAGAAAGGTTGGACAAATGGTGTCCCACAGGAAGCCAAGGGCACTACATAGTATCCTCAAATCTGAGAACTGTGGTTCACAGCCAGCCTGGGCAGGAAAGTCAATGAGCCTCCTATTCCCAACTAATCAGCAAAAAGAAGTGGAACTGTGGCTGAAGTGGTAGAGCAGCAACCTTGAGCATAAAAAAAGCTAAGAAAAAGCTAAGAAAAAAAAGTTTTAAAAGAGGTAAGTGAAAAACAGATCTAGCACTAAGACAACCACAAAAAATTTTTTTAAAAAGTGCAAGAGAGCACAAAGAGTCTTAAAAATGATAAAAAATTAACAAGAAACTGGTGGCTCACACTTGAAATTCTACCTACTCAAAACACTGAAATTGAGCATTACTATTCCAAGCCAGCCAGGACAGGAAAGCCCATTGTGTGTGTGTGTGTTGTGTGTGTGTGTGTGTGTGTGTGTTCCTTTTTGGGATATGATCTACAAGTTTTTGCTTGACCATTTCCAATCTTTTGGAGGTTAATTTGAGATAAGAGTCTCATGAACTTTCCTTGTCCCCTGACAATGAACCGCAATCAGTATAAGTCAGGACCTTGTGGGAGTGTCCATACATACCTCCTACTAACCACCAAAACCAAAAAATGAACCAAATTGCAACTGTTACTAAAGTTTTAGAACATTCTATCCTTCAGCAAGATTGGTGAGGCCCTAAAAACAAGACAGAGAACCAACAAATAAATAAATGTATGTGAAGAAGAAAAGAGCCAATTAGTTTTTTATAATATAGACTCATATCTTTAATCCAAGCTGAAATGTAAAGATCACAGTTTGAATCCAGCCTGGACAGGAAAGTCCAACTACTTTTTGAGTGTGCTAGACATGGGTTTGAACTTGAGGGTTTTTACTCAAGTTTAAAAATACTACTTCCTGTCTCATGTGGTTAATTAGAGATGAGACTGATGGACTTTCTAGCCCAGGCTGGCTTTAAACTGTAATCCTTAGATTTTAGGATACTGTGTAGTGCCTTGGTTTCCATGGGACTCTTATCTACTATTAACCACTAAAAGAAAAATAGAAGCGGAAGTTGAGCTGAGGCTCAAGTAGTAGAGCCTGCTAGCTTTGAAATGAAAAACAAAATACCCAAAACAAAACAACCCTCAGCAAGAGTCACTAGCCCTTGAATTCAAGCCTGCTCCCCCCAAAAAAAACCCTCAGGAGTTGAGTTTTTGTTCCTGCTAGTTTTGAGCAAAAAACAAAAGGCCAAAAATCTCATGGACAGTGAAGTAGTGTGGAGTAAATGTAGAGCCTGCTAGTTTTGATCTAAAAATAACAAGCCAGGTGCCTCTGGCTCATGCCTGTAATCCTTGCTACTTAGGAAGCTTAGATCTGAGAATCACATTTGGAAGCCAGCCTCGGCTAAAAAGTCCCCTGGTGACTGTTTTTTCCAATTAAGTAGAAGTGGCACTCTGTCTGAAAATGTTAGTGTGTCTGCGGTGTCCCTGACAGACAGTTCCTAGGCATTGAGCTCAAGCCCCACAACTGACAATATCAATTAATTAATTAATTAAATACTGAGCATAAATGAGTAGGCCCTAATAATAAAGGACATGAACTTTGAAAAAGGGGGAAGGGACAATCAAATAAATGAAAAGGTGGAAAAGGAGCATATTAAGGCTTTCTAAATCAAAACTCTAATTCTACCTGCTCAGATTACTGAAAACTGAGGACTGTGGTTCAAAGCCAGCCCAGGCAGGAAAGTACAAGAGACATATTTTACTGTGTTCAGTATGGGGGCTTGAACTTGCTATGTTTTGCTCATGGCTACAGGTCTACTTCTTCCAACCTCTTGGTGGTTATTAGAGATAATTGTCTCAATGACTTTCTTGCCCAAGACTGGCATTTAACCATGATTCTCAGATTTCAGACCTTTCTGTAATGCTCTTGACTTTCTATTGATATTCTAATCTCTTATTAACCACAAAAAATGCAAAAGTTGAGCTGTGACTCAAGTAGTGAAACCAGCTACTATTAAGGTAAAAATGAATAAGCCTCAAGGAAAGTCATCATGACTTAATTTCAAGACCTAAGAACCATCACTCAATTAAAAAAAATAGAATCTCAGTCACTGTGACCTGAGTTTAAGCCCTAGAAAAAGAGCTGTAAAAAAGAAAAACAGCCTGTAGTTTACCTGTGGTCAAAGTTGTAGGGCATGGTAGTTTCAAGAGAAACAAGAAAAACAGCATAAGAGCTAGCGCCTAATAACAAATGCCAAAAAAAAGAAAGAAAGAATAAATAACTGAAAAGGTGAAAGAAGAGGTAGTTAAAGATTTGTAAATGTTGACTCACACTTATAATTCTGAATGCTAAGGAAACAGAAATCTGTAGGTCATGGTTCAAAGCCATACTGGACAGGAAAGTCCATGAAACTTGCTTCAGTGTGTTCAGTCGAGGGACTTAAAATTGAAGTGTTTTGCTCAAGGCTACAGCTCTACTATCTTCCACTTATTAGGTTGACTGGAGATAAAAGTCTCATTGACTTTCCTGCCCAGGCTGACTTTGAACTCTGATCCTCAGATTTCAAGCCTCTCTGTACTGCCCTGGACTACCCATGGAATTCTTGCCTCATATTAATCATTTATAAAAGGCAGATGTTTAGCTGTGGCTCAAGTAGTAGAGCCATCTACCCTTCAGTTAACTAAGTAAATCAATAAAACCTCAGAAAGAGAGGAGAGGAATGAGAGTGAAAGACAGAACATCTTACAATAAGCAAAAGGAAAGAAATGTATCTATCACCTGGAAGAAATAATTGTATTGTCAAAGCTTACAGAATTGTATTGTCAAAGCTTATAGAATTCACAAACTTTATCGACCATAATAATGACAATTTGCATTGTGAAGGTTAAAATATGTATGTGACTTCAACTAAATATCACTATTCCACAATATTCTGAAATAAGAGAAATTTAGGTAATCACCTAATCTCAATAATAGTAAAAATCTCAGAAAGAGTCACCAGGCCTTAATTTCAAGCCCTAACACCAACGTGTCTAACTCTGGCCAAACACACACACACACACACACACACTCTCTCTCTCTCTCTCTCTCTCACACACACACACACACACACACACACACACACACACAGAGCAGGAGCTGAGTTCTCACACTCGGAACAGAAGACAAATGAAACAAAAAGTAGACTGTAGTAGACTTATGGCTTAAGTAATACAGCAAGCTGCTTTTAAGAGAAAAGAAAAGAAAACCTGAGTATGAAAGCAAGACCCTAAGCCCCTGACTCTTCCCAGAATGGAAATCAGTCATGGAATCCAACAGTTTGTTCTTGTTCTTGGGATCACAGCTGAACATGCCCCTTCAGATTTAGGCCCTCCTATCAAAAATAGAAGGTAGGCTTGTTCTTGGCTTCTGGCACAAGTACCTTGTGTAGAGGAAGCCCCTCCTCCTGCTTCCTGGATCCCAGGGTTCAGTCTCTCTTGTGAGTCAGGGTGGGAGGTGGATGGCAGTGTGACAAGAGGTTCCAAATATAGTGGCAGCTGTGCTAATTGACTTGAGGCTGACAGCTGGATGCCAGGGCTAAGTGATAAGAAGTAGCTATCTCTGATTACCCAGCAGTAGGGAGACTGAGTTGGAGCACCTGCTGGCTCTGCCTATGAAGTCCATCCCATCTCCTCTGCCCCTGTAACAACCAGAGGTTTAAATGGGGATCTGAGTTAGCTGTGTCAGATTCCTGCTCCCCAGCCCTACCTGTACGCCTCTGTGTACACCACTGCTGAGGACACACATCCAACTGCTCTGCAGCCCTTCACCATGAGGGAGATCGTGTACATACAGGCAAGCCACTGTGGCAACCAGATTGGCGCAAAGGGGAGCATGGCACTGGCCTAGGATCCTAGTCTCAAATTTAGGGGGATGAGGAGGAAGAGGACGGGGTTGGAGGGTGCAGGTGGTGGTGGTCATGTCTAGGCTGAGGTAGGTGGGGCTCCATAGTAGTCCCTAACCTCCTGGAAATTAAGTCCCCCAGATAGTTTCCCCAATTTCCCTAATTTGTGTGGCCCAGGTGTGTGTTGTTTTTTTAAGCAAAGCTGGGGTTGTTTCAAATCCCTTGCATGTCTTAGTCTTACCTGAGACTCAAGTCATTGTACTTAGTTTCCTGGGAATAGACTAATGCATTTTTGGTCTGATTTGAATGAAAGGAGTGCAGTGTCTTTGAGCTGACAGATACAGAGGATTCCCTTTTTGTCAACTGATGAGTATCAGATAATTGAGAACAGTTCACTCACCTTAATGCAAATTTCTCTGAGTTTTCATGCCCTATCTCAGTTCCCTTAAGTTGGGTGTTTTCTAAATCAGTGGTTGTCGGTGTATGCTCTGAGGACCCTTGGGGTTCTGGAGACCCTTCTAGCTGAGTCTTCAAGTAACTGCTTTGGCAACTTCATGTCCATATAAGGCCAGGTTCTCGTCATAGAATCCAAACAGAATATGGTATCCCATAAGATGGAATACTCATAGGAGAACCCAGATGTCTTCTATTCAGCCAGATAGCAAAGAGATTAACAAAACTAAAATACCATCAATTTTTGTGCTTTTTTTAATTTAAAAAATCTAATTTTTTTACAAAAATATTTGTGTCAACAGGACTTGGGTTTCTTATAGTTATTTTAAAATCTATTGTTTGGACAGTTAACATTCTAGGCCATAATACACTTCTATTTCCATCTCAGTTTTGGGAAATGCTAAGCGATGAGCACAACATTGACTGCACTGGCAACTACTATGTAGACAGCAGCTTACAGCTGCAGAGAATCAAGGTGTATTACAATGAGGCAGCTAGTGAGTGTCTCCCATCTGGCTTCCAATACCGTGGCAGAATAGGAGGTCCCGGGGGAATACTAATGACAAGGAAGGAGTTCCTGCCTTTCTTAGGGTGGTATTGTAGTTCGAATTTGGGGCCTCGATCTTGTAAGTCAAGTGCTGTATCCACCTGAGCCACTCCACCATATATTTTGTTTTAATTTTTGAGTATGCACTTGTGAATTTCCTCAGGAAAGCCTTTTACTGAATTCCCCCTACCTGTACTTGCTGACTAGCCACACCTGGATTTTTCTTTTTTGTCATGAGGCTTCAACTCTGGGCATAGGCATTGTCCTTCATCTCTTCAATCTTTCTTTTCCTTTTATTATCAGGGGTTCCTTTTTTAGAACTCTCTGGGCTTCTGAGATAACTCCTTCTAGCTTAGTTTAATTCATTAATTCTGCTTGTTGTAACATATTTGGAAATTTTAAGTTTTTATGTTTACTATGTGTGAGCCGCAAAACCGCTTGTGAAGTTGTAGGAGTTTTTGGAGGCAGTGTCACATCAGATGATAAATTGATTGGGGCATCGCCCACACTTAATCTTTGGTCCTAGTCTTTATTATTTATAGAAGTCATCTCTATTGGACTGGAAAGAAACAACATGCTCTGTTCAGGGATCAATAGAAAAATAGCCAAAACGAGAATAAAAGCAACGAATGTACAGCCAAGAAGAATATAGTAAGAATAAAGGTAGAGGCTATAAAGGTGCAGCCAAGTGTATGGGAAGCCTTGAACCAACACCCCTTCCTGCAGGCATGCTTCCTTAAAGCTCTTTGTCTAATGCGATCTCATGCAGACTCCGCAGGAGGTGGCATGGCACCAACTATTTCAGGTAGTTTCTTGGAGAAGAGAGTCTCCCAGAATTTCCTGCCCCAGCTGGCTTCAATCTGCGATCCTAAGATCTCAGACTTTTGAGTAGCTAGAATTTCACCCTTCAGCAACCAGAGCCCAGTTGCATTGCCCTCTTTAAAATACAGATTAAATTTCTAAAAAAAAAATTGAAATTGAAAATTTTAAAATTTTAAGGAGGGATGTTCAGCCACTAATATATATGTGAATAGTCCAAATCACAAAGCATAAATAAAGTGTCTCACCCTGAAATCTATAACACTTCTGGACTTCAGCATTTTGAATATGAATACTTAGCCAACAATAAATTCTTTTTAAGGTTTTTAAAGTAAAAAACATTGTTGTGGTGTAGAAAAACCCAATAATAATGTGTAAACACTGCTTTTAAATGATTCATATTGTCTTTCCTAATACAAACAACCTTACTGAAGTCTACAGAGTAGATTTTCAGTTTTTGTAACTGTCAATGTGAAATTCATTTAATTTTATATAAAGAGTTTCCATTCTACATTATTGTATACAAACAGAATCATAGATAATTGGTTTTCCTGTGTAATAAACCAATGAAAAAGTGCAAACAAAAGGACAGAGCTATTTAATGTATTTGAGTTTTATGGATCTACATTGGGGATGTCCTCACCTTAGTATTTTGTGTTGATATTGGTTAAGTAAGATATAAGACTTTAATATTGTGGTTCCTTGGTTGAGAGTTGTTGTGTGGGATTGTGTCACTCCTATGAACAGTATTTTATGTGTGTCTTTATTAGATCCTGAATATCAAGCAGGATGGCCAGTTTTCTTCATGTGATTGTTTAGGAAGGGGGCAGTCTTTATATCATTTTAACTGATATCCCTTTTGAAAAATCAGGTTAAATGGCAAATTGCAAGTAATTGCCCAAGGTTGCTCTGAGTATTTGAGTACAGGGAAATGTGCTATTTGATAACAATTATTGAAACATTATAACACAAGAAATATAATAAATATGTATTTTATGTATTTTCCCCAGGAAAGCATTATACTTGAATTCCCCCCACATCTAATTGCTGAAGAGTCACACCTTTTGTTTGTTTGTTTTTTTGTCCGCAATGGCACTTAACTCTGGGCCTATGCGCTGTGCCCCAACTCTTCTGTTCAAGACAAGCAGCCCTACCACTTAAGCCACAGTGCCATTTCTGGTTTTCTATTAGTTTATTGGAGATAAGAGTCTCACAGACTTTCCTGCCCAGGCTGGCTTTGAACAGTGATCCTCTGATCTCCAACTCCACAGTTGCTAAGATTATAGGCATGAGCCACTGGTGCTCTGCACCTAGCTACTTTTAATTGGGGAAGGGAAGGGATAGTGGGAGAACAACAAAGGAATGGGTAACAATGTTCGACAATAAATGTTCTCATTTCCTTACTCATGTAACTGTAACTCCTCTATACAGCACCTTTACAATAAAAATAAAATTAACAAAAAAGAGAAAGGTTCTTGCTGATAGGCAATGATGACTCACACCAGTAATCCTAGCTACTCAGGAGGCTGAGAAATGAGAATCATGGTTCAAATCCAGCCTGGGCAGGAAAGTCCCTGAGACTCTTATCTACAATAAACAACTCAGAAAACTGAAAGTGGGACTGTGGCTCAAGTGATAGAGTGCTAGCCTTGAGCTGAAGAGCCCAGGCCCAGAGTTCAAGCCCCACCATGAACAACAACAACAACAAAAAAGGTGTTGTCATCTTTCTTTTGCCCCATTAGACTCAAAGCCTGATGCTCATCTTTGCCTCCTGAGTAGCTGAGATTTCAGCCACCATGCCCAAAGCAAAGGAATGAAATGCATGGAAATA
Organism: Dipodomys ordii; assembly: GCF_000151885.1. Taxonomy (NCBI): domain Eukaryota; kingdom Metazoa; phylum Chordata; class Mammalia; order Rodentia; family Heteromyidae; genus Dipodomys; species Dipodomys ordii. The sequence goes on from NW_012283889.1 coordinate 21,917, forward strand.
GACAACTGCAAACATCCTTAAAGTTGCTGAAGCCTCTTGCATGGTGATTCATTCTCAAGATATCTTTTCTGTTTCCATGTCTGAAATGCTGTAATTTCTGTAATGAATGCTGAGAGCCACTTAGAATCATAAGCTCTGCCCCTAAGTTCCTTGTCAAGTATAGGCCCAAGTCAACTCTTGTTCCCACAGGAAACAAATATGTTCCTTGGGCCATCATGGTGGACCTAGAGCCTGGCACCTTAGACTCAGTAGGATCGGAACCATAGTTTCAGACCAGACACTTCATATTTAGTATGTCAGCATGGTCCATGGAAGATGGCTAACAGGCACCCCTCCTTCCTAACATCCAGGCACTCCAATTCCCAGTGCTGAGCTGAGCCTTTATTCATCTAGATATCATCCTCACCTAACCCACCTATTTCAGTCCACGGGAGTCATGTCCCTGGCCACTCAATCAGCACAGATAAATGCCAGTCTGCAAACAGCCTCTGAAGGGAATGAACAGCGAGCAGGGAATGCCTCCAACAAGGTTTCAGTGCTGCTGGCCATTTCAAATACCTGGTAATAACAGGGAACCACTTCAGGACACCAGAAATCAAAGCACAGCTATGTGTGAGCAAGGTGCAGACAAGTGCCTGCAGCTTAGCTCCCTCTGACCATTCTGTTCTCCTGTTCCTCCTGTGAAAGTAAATACTTTTCCAGTATTGAGGCAGGCTCTGTTCATTTTTTTTGGTGGGTCCTGGGGCTTGAACTCTGGGCCTGAGCACTGTACCTCAGCTCTTCAGCTCAAGGCAAGCACTCTACCGCTTGAACCACAGCATCCCTTCTGGCTTTTTCTGTTTATGTGGTGTTGAGGAATCGATTCCAGGGCCTTATGCATGTGAGGCAAGCACTCTACCACTGAGACCCCTTCCCATCTCCAGGCTCTGTTCATTTTTAGAAGTATGTGGTTTGGGTTAAAATGTATCTTCCTCCACATTGTCTTTACTTTCTTTAGAACCTGGGTGATTTGTAGGGTCCCAGATACATTGAAAACATTTCCTGGGGACTAGGAAGGTGGCTCAGCAGTACAGTGCTTGCCTTGCATGCATGAGGCCCTGGGTTCAATTCCTCAGCCCCACATAAGCAAAAAGAAAAAAAAGCTGGAAGTGGTGCTGTGGCTTAAGTGGTAGAACACTAGCCTTGAGCTGAAGAGCTGAGGGACAGTGCCCAGGACCAGAGTTCAGGCCCACGACTGGACCCCAAAAAAGAAAACATTTCCTTTATTTCACCAGTGTATCTAAAATAATAGCCAAAGTTGCTCAGAGGAGCCTATAGTCTTCACAATGCACATAGCACAGTCATTATTCCTGGAGTATGTATCTCATCATGTCTTTGTGTCTGATAGGCCAGAACAGGGCAGGCAATAACTGGGCCAAGGGCCACTACACAGAGGGAACTGAGCTGGTGGAGTCAGTGCTGGAAGTGGTGAGCAGAAAGGTGTGGCTGTTTCCAGGGTTTCTAGCTGGCCTACTCCCTGGGAGGTGGCACCAGGTCAGGCATGGGCACCCTGATTCTCAACAAGATCCAAGAGGAGTTCCCAGACAGCATCATGAACACCTTCAGTGTCATGCCCTTGCCCAAGATGTTGGACACTGGCACCTTAGACTCAGTGAGATCGGAAACATTTGGCCAGAGTTTCAGACCAGACAACTTCATATTTAATATGTCATCATAGTCCATGGGAGATGGATAACAGGCACCCCTCCTCCCTAACATCCAGACACTCTAGTTCCCAGTGCTGGGCTGAGCCCTTATCTACCTAACCCTATCATCCTCACCTAACCCTACAACACCATCTTATCTGTCCACCAGTTGGTGGAAAATGCAGGTGAAACATTCTGCATTGACAACGAGACCCTGTATGACATCTGCTTTTGCACCCTGAAGCTTCCCATGGAGACCTGAACCACCTGGTGTTGGCTACCATGAGCAAGGTCACCACCTGCCTGCACTTCCCTGCCCAGCTGAATGCAGACCTGCGCAAGCTGGCCGTGAACACAGTGTCCTTCCCCTGCCTGCACTTCTTCATGCCTGGCCTTGCACCCCTGACTAGCCATGCCAGCCAGCAGTACAATGCTCTGTCAGTGCCCAAGCTCACCCAACAGATGTTTGACACCAAGAACACGATGGTCACCTGTGATCCCCGCCATTGCTGCTACCTGACAGCGGCTGCCATCTTCCGAGGCTGCATGTCCATGAAGGAGGTGGATGAGCAGATGCTCAACTTGCAGAACAAGAACAGCAGCTACTTTGCAGAATGGATCCCCAACAATGTGAAGACACTTGTGTGTGACATCACCCCAGATGGCCTCACAATGTTGGCCACATTCATTGGCAACAACACGGCCATCCAGGAACCCTTCAAGCATACCTCAGAGCAGTTCAGTGCCATGTTGCAACACAAGGCATTCTTGCACTGGTATTCAGGGGAGGGCATGGATGACACGGAGTTCACTGAGGCTGAGAGCAACATCAACGACTCGGTGTCCAAGTACCAGCAATGCAAAGATGCCACTGGGAATTTGAAGAAGTCTTGTGGAAGAAGAGGTTTAAGACTTCCCATTGCTAGCAGTGCAATGCCAGAGCCTACCTACTGCTTCTCAAATAAATGGTGCTTTCTTGAGCTACTGTTGTCCTGCAGTGGGACCTTGCTATGTATCATCATGCTCAGCCTTCTCTGTCAGGAACTCACTGATGGTGAATGTAAAAATGCAGATTTCTTTTAAATATTATTGTTTTAAAACCCTATTTGTATAAATAAAGAAGTATACATTTTATACCCTGAGCCCTTATTCTTCTTTAGAATCCTTTTTATTCTTTCAGTGTATTTGAAATATAAATTTGGCCAGAAGGATTTAATCTTAGCAATATAGGACTGGTGCTCAAGAGGAGAATTAAATTCATGGTTTTTCTGCTATTTTGAAGAGGAGGATGACAAGTGCCAATGTTGTTTTTTTCCCCCTGGCCCAGTTTTATAGTTTTCAATCTCTCAAAAGCATGCAAGTAGCAAAAAAGCAGTTTGAAGAGAAAGAAAACTAGATCCAGATGCTACTTCTCCTTCAGACAACCACAGGTTCTTGTCTCATGTCCCATCAGAGGGATTTCAGTCACATTCCCCAGAAACAGTATCAGGAACACTGATCCCTGTGTTCAGAGTTCAATTGGCAATGAAGCAGTGCTCACAGGATGAGTGCAAGTTCCTGGTTGCCAGGGTAGTTTCTCAAGGTGTCTGGCAGCTTTAAGTACAGAAGTGACTCTAGCTGTTTGAGGGAGTGAGAGGCTGAGAAGCTGACCAGTCCCATAGTGTATCAAGAACTGCTTGACACAGTACTTCCAAGTCAAGGAGAGGAGGGGAGACATCGCCTGTCCCAATGACCCATTCTCATGTTCATTTTTCCAGCAGTCAAAGCTGTCTGAGGCCCACAAGGTGTTGTAAGGATATAAGGGATGGATGGATCTAGCCTGTTGGGTATGTTTACTTTACATGAGTGAAACAGAAATCTCAATTGCTTAGAACCTACAATGGCCAGGAAGAGGGTGAACACTTCTGTTTTCACTGGAGGCCAAATCAGTCACTGGTTCTTTTTGCCAGAATCTTTCACTCTTCTTTCAGTGAGGCTCCAGACAGGTTGTCTGTGCCAAGCATTCCTCCATGGCCACCAATAACCTGTAGGAGTACCTTTTTCTTCAGAAACAGGGCTATGGGAATACTGCAACTTATAGAAAGCTCTAAGGAAAAGGTACTTCTGGGTGAGGTGCAAGTCCCTTGTTGCTAGTAAAGTTGGGAGATGGTAAGTTCCGTAAGTTTTTCTCTACCAGGCCTGAGGTTGGGGTAGGGTGGGGAGGGGTGGGATAGAGATCCTTAAGCCAAGCTGGTCTCACTCATTAGAAAGTAAACTGTTCCAGAGAGTGATCTGTGACTAGAAGCAGGTTGTTTTGTGTCCTTGCCCCAGGGAGATCAAAGTGCAAATAGCTTCCATTGTGGGAATCCTAGGGAGTAAGTGTTGACACCCCTGGGTCTCTAGTCCTAGAACTGACCAGGTTGGATGACCACAAATCTTCTAAGGCTGTGGGTCAGAACTGAAGGCAGGCCTGGCCAAGGCACTCTCATTCCTCAGTGGGTTAAGGATTGAGGCCAAGCTGTGATGGAGGCACCACCCCTCCTATCTACCAGTGTTTGACTAAGAATGTTTTTGTTTTCTCTTAAGCACCCATTTATTAGTCTTTTCATGAGTCTTTTCTGGTGGCTTTGGCTTATTTCTTTACACTTTTGAAGAAGTAGTTCTTGGTTCATAATTAATGACTCATGCCTCATTCCTTAGAAAACTCCTGTTGATAATTTTACCAGTAGACCACCATGTATTTCTCCGGCATGGCTTTTGTTTTCTCCTAGCCAGAGCTCTGCATTCATTGCCACACAAGCTAATGTGGAGGTGATTCCTATAGATAGGTGAATTTTTGGCCAATTGCTAAGTGCAGCATCTCCCGTATTCTCATGTACCTTAGTAATTGTATCAAATACTTAATAGAGTTCTTGACAAGTATGATAAACAAAGTTCAGAGGTGAAGATGCAGCTCAGTGGTAGCGTACATCCCTGGCATGCACAAGACTCTCAGTTCAGTCCCCAGCACCAAAAGGAGGAAAGGCAACAAATGTTAGACTCAGGAGAGGATACATTAGGACTCATAGAAAAGCAGCACCCAGACTGGCAATGAGGAGTTGTGAAATGAGGGAACACTGGTAGAATATTTGTAGGGGGAAAGAAGAGAGCCCCTTGATGTGTGTACCCTTTTAGAAAGCAGAGATAGAAACAGGGAATGAACCTCTGGTAGTCAGCCTAGGCCACGGAAGGAAGAAGCCATGACATGTATGTTACTCTAATGGGACCAGAGTGTAAAGTGGCACCACCATACCAGGCCATGGCCCAACAAGAACAGGTTTGTCAGAAAGACATTCTTGCATTGGAGAGATGTCTTTTGACCATTTTGGCCGTGTTAATGATATTTCCTTATGCTGTTTTCTTTTTCCTTCCAACTTGTCGTACCTATAGCAGATCCTGTCCAGGAGACCCATTCTCTCTAATCTTATTCTCTAAAAGTCTCCCAGTTTATAGCTGCACATATCCTAGACCAAAGAAGTAGGGGATAGATACTCTGTCAGACATACATTGAAACTGAAAGGTATCTTTGAAGTAGACTTTGACAAGGTTCTGGTATTGACAGTCTTGTGTTGATATGTGCTGTGATTGCAACCAGCTTCTGGTCTAATTCTGAGATGACAGTGGGAGAGAAATGGTGATAGGACATCATGGACCACTATGGTTTCAAACCCTTCGCAGGTACATCTCCATTCATGGATGTGCTATCAGCCAACATACAGATGTCTGTTAAAGGGGTGATGGCCGGGAAAAGAAAATTTATTGGCCACAGATGAGACCAGCTTTTGGACAAGTGGTTGCCTTTCAGTGTGAGGCAAAGAGTGCCTACCTATACAGAGATATTTTTTCAGGAAGCAAGATGATTCACTCACATCTTCTTATCCACAAAATAATCTGAGAATAACTCTGGAATCCCAGAGGTGAGAGTCATGTGCTTTGCGTTTCTACATGACTGCTTTGCTTCATGGCTCTTTATGCTCTTCTGAAACCTCCTTCTGAGCTGGCCCACAATGTGCCCAGGAGGCAGGAATCAAAGGGGACTTGGAAGCTTGGCTGCTAATCACTCTGGCCACACTGACTTGGGGCTGTAGGCATGTACTGGACACCTGCTCCATTCTAATAGTATGGGCTCCAGTGGGAGCTTTGGTTCTTACCAGGAGAAGGTAACAGTGCCTCTGATTTTGAGCCATCTCCCAGGTCAGAATGTCTTTATCTGCAGAGGCTGCAGCTTTGCCATATCTCTCATCATGACAGGTTTTTTCTTTCGACTTTTTCTTTCTTTCTTTCTTTCTTTCTTTCTTTCTTTCTTTCTTTCTTTCTTTCTTTCTTTCTTTCTTTCTTTCTTTCTTTCTCTCTCTTTCTCTCTTCCCTTTTTTTCTTTCCTTCTTTTCTTTCTTTCTTTCTTCCTTCTTTCTTTTTCTTTTTTTTCTTTATTTTGTTGGTCATGGGACTTGAACTCTAGGCCTAGGGGCTGTCTCTCTGTTCTTCAGCTCAAGTCTAGCTCTCTATCACTTGAGCCACAGTGCCACTTCCAGTTTTCTGGTGGTTTCTTGGAGATAAGTGTCTCAAGGCCTTTCCTGCCCAAGCTGGTTTTTTACTGGCATACTCAGATCTCTGCCTCCTGAGTAGCTAGATTTACAGTCAAGGGCCACTGGTGCCCAGTTTGACAGGTTAATTATTTGCTAAACATAACAATGGCCACATTCTGTCCTGGGAGAAGTTTCCTCATCATCCTACAACACTGATGCTCTTAGTGTTGTGGCAGAGCACACAGCAAGGGGGCTTTCTCTGCATGCATATTGACTAGTACCTGAAAAGGCAGCTTGCAAAGGCCAAGGATATTGTTGTTGAAGAGATTGTTGTTCAAAAGCCCCTAGTGCTAAGAAGGCTCTAGAAATGCATACATCTCAACTTGCACTGGGCATTTCCAAATTTTAAGTTGTAGTGTTGTTTCTTTTCTTTTGTACACAGCTTGAGTAGGTTGTTCCAGACAAAGAAAGCTACTTACAGAAGGTCTGTGTGCTAGCTACACTCATACAGAACAAGCAGTTCATGGCTTGATTTTTGGTACATTTTTAGACTGCAATCTGTTCACTGGTGAGGTTTTTTAATGTTTCCAAGATCATTTTAAATGATTTTGTGCCCTCTTACCATATCACTTAGGTTTCTATCCTAAGCTAAATCAGCAACAACAATAACAAAAACAACAACAGACTGGATTCACTTGTAAAGGAGTTAAAAGTGCCACCTGCTGTTCAAACTGCAGAAATACCCATTGCTTGTAACCTTCAGAGAAACAAAGGCTTTCTTCTTCTTAATATTATTATTGTGAAAATACCGTACAGAGGGGTCTTTCTTTTCCTATGCTATTCCTCTTGTTTCATAGTTACAGTGTATTTTGTCCCCAGCACATATGTCTCTCCTTCCAGAAAATAAGCAATGTACAGACTGTTTATTGCTGTTCTATGTAAAGCAAAGCACATCAGTCTGGGCATGAGTTTTCTGTAGTCTAGGTTGTCGACTAGTAAAATGCTTATAGTAGTCTGTACCCAAAGTGGTCCTTATCATTGGAACTTATGGTGACTTCCAGGTGATAAAAGAAGTCCAGAGTGCCCTGAAAACAGCCACTGCCGATGACAGCAGGTGTATCTCAGTGCACTGGGCAGCGTCTTCTATTGTGGCCTGGACTTAATTACTTCATAGACCATCTCACAGACGATAGAAAAAGAAAAGGCACCAAGATTGCAGATGCAATCAGGTTTGCAGAGCCAATGTGTTTGCATCAGGGTTGGGGTTAGTTTTCCAAGGACTAGAACTGAAGATCACAGCCCTGCATAGGCTTCAAGTCAGTTGACTCAATTAACTCATCTGCTCTTTCTATGAGTCTGATATTAATGACTGCTTATCAGAGGCCAACAACTGAAACCCAGAAAGTGTTGGCATGTTGGCTAAGAGTGCTGTATAGATAATGTACAGCTGCATGGTACTTGTGCTGTACACTTCTCCTATACTTCCCCGAATTCTAAATATTTCTAGTAGAGAGGAAAAAAGCTGAATCCAGCTAATGAGCACATCTTACATCTGTTGGGTTGTTTTAAGAGTACTATCCTTTGATTGGACTCAAAGCCTCATACATGCTAGGCATGCATTCTACCACACCTCCTGCCCCCTTCTTGCTTTAAGTATTTTAAGTAATTTTTGGGCTTTGCTCTTCCCTCACATACACCTCCCACAGAGCTGGGATTTCAGGAATGAACCACCTAGCCAGAAGAATTTGTTGAGATAAGGTCTGCTTGCTAACACTTTGCCTAGACTAGCCTTGGATCTCAGTCCTCCCCATCTCTGTTATTCCCCATGGTGTGAGATATTATAATCCCATTATTATAATCCCATTATTATTCTGAGTTCTCAGATTGGAGTTTTGTGGTGCTAGAGGGCACTGCTTTCTTACTTCTTACTTGACTTGAAATTATAAACCTTCATCAGTGGACATAATTCTGCTCTAGACTATCAGAACCTCATACATTGTTAAATCATAGTTCAGGATATGTTGCATGACTTTAAGCCTCACTTTTTACACACACACACACACACACACATACACACAAACACACACACATACCATTGTCTTCAGTGGTGACTTTGTATATCTTCTGTGAGACCACCTGAATCCTCTCTTGTGCATCTTAGAGCTTTTCTTACCAATCTTGCTGCTCTCCAGTTTGCTCCCTCCTCAGGTGTCCAGTCTCTGCCCTTGACAGTGGCTGAGGCTTGTAATACTGGGATTAGAGAAAAAGAAAAGATAAATACAGATATTTAAGTAGAAACCTCATCTCTTGCACTTTTAGGTGATTTTAGATGCTTGTTTTCATCAGATCCTCACTCCCATTACTTCTCCCAGCCTCCCAATGCCATGTCCTTCTCCTAGATCCCACAGAAGGCTCAGCTGATATTATAGGAAACCGAAACATTGTGCTTCTGTGAAACCTGCATTGCTGCTGCTTTGAGTAAATGTATTTTTATCAGCGATAATTTTTCTTAATGGAATATGGGAGAATCAGAAAAAACTACTTATTTAAAGCAGTTTCACTTAACCTTTCTCTTACTCAGTTTATTTAAATTAACTTCATATGCCTATGAGGGACATTACACAAAACAATCTTTCTATGTATTTATATTTTTGCTTGTTTCTGTGGTATCATGACTCAAATTCCTTAAACTTTTTGAGGCAAAGATCTTCATTGTGGCAAATATTCAGAATGGAAGGAAAGGGAAGTGAGAATGGAGATCAATTAACATCTTACATCATCCACTGTCTAGGGCTGCTATTTCCACTATTGGAATTGATGATACCCTGTTTGCAGATTCATTGTCATGAAATGGCCCTTACATCATTGATAAAAGTGAGTATCTTGGGTTCCCTTTATAGCATTGGACTTTTGGTGTCTGCATACTATGTGTCTGAAGGACCCAAGAGCAAGCTTATCTCCACAGAAGTGAGGTCTCCTCTCATGATAGAGGGAGATAATGTGGGGACTTTCCAAAGGAAGAGGCTATTACTCAGCACTCCTATATTACAGGATTTGGAGAGAGAACAAAACAAACCCGTAAACTGGCCTTAGAACTTGACCTCTTCCCACTCATTTCTTTCTTCTTCAGAAAATAAAGCTGAGTAAGCTGAGGAAGGAAGCACACTACCTCCTAATTCAAATTTTGTTGCCTGGTTTCCCCAGACAATTCCTATACCCTTTCATGAGGGTTTGACCTAACATCTGATCTTGTCAAGTGTCTTCTCAGAAGGAATTCTATTGAATAATGTCTTCAAAAACTAACTTTGTGGAAAATCTTTACTTCCCTTCCATATCTAAGACAGCCTTTAACTCAGTACACAGATGATCCAGTGGGAACAAATACAAATTGAGTATGCTGCATTGTACACCTCCTAATGTTTATGGGCTTTAATTTTAAGTTTTAAAAGATATGTATAAAAACCAGAAGCCTGCTGGTTCATGCCAGTAATCCTAGCTAATCAGGGGGCTGAAATCTGAGGATTGCAATTTGAAGCCAGCTGAGACAAGAAAGTCCATGAGACTCTTATCTCCAATAAACTACTAAGAAAAAGCTGGAAGTGGTGTTGGGATTTAGTGGGTAGAACACTAGCCTTGAGCACAAAGGGGCTCAGAGACAGTGCACAGGCCCTATGTTCAAGCGCCATGGCTAGCAAACAAAACCGCATGTATACTTAACAAAACTGTACACATTTCCTCTTTAGGTCCATCATGATCTCCTACCACTAGCCACACTGCTGCTGGATTTTTGTAGTTCATGATCATACAGCTTTCTGGACTGGGGAGGTCTCTCCTGACAGGTCATTTCTACAAAGATTTGGTATGTGGCTGTGTTTTAACTGAGTTTCTGTTCAACTCATGTTTACAAATGAGTTTACACATCATCATAGCACCCTTCCTCTGAGCAGGGCTGCTGGTGAATTTAGCATGGACCTCTGAAATAGAGACATAATTTCATTTGACATTATTATCATTCCAGGCAAAAATTGAAATTCCAGTTATAAAACAATGTATCAATCCTATTGAAATCCTGGTATTGATTTTCCTCAAAGACTTTGAAACCAGAATTTTTTTTTAATCTTGAAAATGAAGTACAGAGGGGTTACAATTACACAAGCAAGGTAATGAGTACATTTCTTTTTTGGAGGGAGGGAGTCCGGTCATGGGCCGGAACTCTGGGCCTGGTCCCTGTCCCTCAGCTCTTCACCTCAAGGCTAGCACTCAACCACTTGAGCCACAGCACCACTTACAGCTTTTTATTTCTGCTTCTGTGGTTCTGAGGAATCAAACCCAGAGCCTCATGCATGCAAGGCAAGCACTGTACCACTGAGCCACCTTCCCAGCCCACATGAGTACATTTCTTATCAAGCATTGCAGCCCACATGAGTACATTTCTTATCAAGCATTGTTCCCTCCTCCTTTGTTTCCCCTTCCCTTCCCTTCCCATCTCACTCCCCATACCACACCAATGTTGTAAAGTTTGTTTTTTGACATAATGTCTTGTACATCTCATTGTTGCAATGGGTCCACCTGTATCCCTGTTTAAACAATTTGTTTTTTCCCTTCCCCTCCACAAATTATAGCAACATCAAATACAGTGAAAACAGGGTTATACCGAGGAGGAGGGACATAAAAAACCACAAAGAAATCATCTTATAAATATGTTTAAAACAATAGAAAGAAAGAAAAAAATGTGAGTCCTTATCTTGGGGTTCATTTCACCTAACATCAACTCCTCTGAACATTTCTGCTTGTCTCAGACATATACTAGTCATTGCAAATAAGGGAAACCATGGGACCTGTGTTCCTTTGGGTTTGAGACGAGAATGTTTTATATATCATGGCAGAAGCATGGAATTGTGGACAGTTTTTGATTCTCATGTGTTCATGTACCACAGCTTTATCGTTAAACTCCATTGTGAGCTTTCGAACAATGCCTTGGGCCATCTCATTTAGAAACCTTAGATATTAGTGCAACTTGTTCTTTTAAAGGATCAATTCTTGCATAATGCAAAACATTACTTACCTTGGGGGCAATTGGCAAGGCTGAGATGAAGTTGGCCTCACCTAACGGACTACACCTCACACCAATTGCTGGAATCTGCATCTGCAAGCCCTGTTCTCCTGTGTTCCTTACAAACTTCCCAACCTCCCTCCTTACAATATAATCTAGCTGGAAGCAGTGACTCACATCTGTAATTCTAGCTACTCAAAAGTCTGAGATACATCCAGAGGATTTGTGTTAAGACCAGATCAATTAGAAAAGTCTGTTAAAATTGAGCCTCTAATGATTAGTACAAACAGAACTGAAAGTGTGAATCAAGTAGTCAAGTGCCAGCCAACTAAGCAGAAGACCCTGAGTTAAACTGCAGGACTAGCAAAGGGGGGAGGGGAGATGCAGCACTATATTCCATCTTGATAGTATTCAGAGGATGAGGAACTAGTAGGAAGTGCTTCAATAGCTGTTGTCAGTCAAGCCCTGGCTTAGAACTCTGTATATGAAAAGTTGTAGTTATTCTTCAATGGTCAGGCTCAAACTACCTACAAAGAATCACTTTATATGTATGTAGGTATAAGTTTATGCTTTGATCTACTGTGTGAAATCAGAACAAGAAACTACCTCTGAAAACAGAATCAGCTGTATGGTGGGGAGGAAGAAGCAGATTCCCTATATAGTATAACATCAACCTCCCTGGAACTACAAAGCCTATAAAACAAACTCCAGCACAACATTGGCTGCGTTTTATGGCAAGTTCTTGTCCCCTGCAAAGGCCACCCTCTCCCATGTCTGCTTTGCTCTCCAATTTCCTGTGGCAGTAGCATCCACCAACACATAATGGGATACAGGCATTGAGATGCTTGCTGATCTTTCTTTCCAACCTTATGTCTTAAATTAGCTTATCTCCATGTCCATAAGTTAATTTAGTCCAGTTTATAAGACCTTAGAAAATACGTGTTTCCAATTCAATGTGTAAAGTCTCCTTGCAGGGGCAGGTTATATCCCTTAGTCAATAACCCTTCAGTCAGTACTAGAAAATCTTAGTGCCAAGAGAGAAAATTGGAAATTCTATATACAATAGTCAGAGTGGCCAAAAGCCACTGTAAATATGAAAGCCGTTCTGGCTATGTCACCTACAACCAGTGGCAGCAGCCACACCTGTGTAATATCCAGGCTGTAGGTAAGCCTTTACAACCTGCAGCAGGTAGATCCACAGTCTACCTTTTCTGGGAGGAGGCTTTTTAAGAAATATTAGTTTTTATGATTTGCACAGTTTCTGCTTGGCAACTTCCAATCTAGAATAGATTTTTGTCATCTGCTCACATATGCAATGTTTTTACTTGTTCATCCTGTGTATGTTTTTAACTTTAGAAACTTAGTGAATACTTTCATCCAGTTTAAGAAGCCTAATTTTTAGCAGTAAAGGGCCCAGCCATTGGACTAGGAGCATCCATATTGCCTCTTTGTGATGTGGTTTGGACCAAGGAAAAGGCTTCCAAACACCCTGTATCCCCGTAGGACAGGATCCAGATGGCTGCTCTACTGGTATCTTTCCCAAGGATATGGGAAGCACATCTGTGAGTACCTTGGTTAAAAACCTATTTTAGACAATGTCCTAAGAACCTGTGCTTTGGGTGTTGTTCCACTCAGGGTATCTTGTGTGTTCTCTGGGGACATTTCATCAAACCTACTTGGTTCATGCAGTGCTGTAAAACTTCCCAGGAGAAGGCCTTTTCTCCCATGAGGAGCTTCCAGATTTACCTAAATCACACTGATACCCAGTTTTCAATCAAGAATTTTATTTTACTTCACTTTAAAAGCTGCCCTTTTAAAGTAGCAGTGGGAGGCCATGCACACACACCTGTAATACTAGCCTTTTGGGAGGCTGATACCAGAATTGCAGTTTGAAGCCAGTGTAGGCAGAGAAACCCAAGAGATTCTTATTGCAATTAGCCTGGAAAAAGCCACTAGGGATCAGTGGCTGGAATGGTAGAGTTCCAGCTTTGAACAAAAAGAGCCAGGTTAAGAGCCAAAGGCCCTGAGTTCAAGTCCTATTATACACAATGTCCCCCACACCTGTACCCACACACCTTCCCCAACAAACACACAAAAGCAATTAGGGAGCAAACTTGCACAAATAAAAGAAGCGGGGAGAGGGGTTCAGTACAATTTTGTGGTTCATTTTTTTCACTATTTAAATTGGTCCATTCATGATGAGAGATTGTGTTTGTGTTTTCTCAATTACATATACCTTGTTCCTTAGTTCTAGGGACAGACTGAGAGTGTTGGCAGAGAGGAGAATGCACAGAGATTGAATTCTGTTGAAGGGAGGGACTGGATGTTAGATTGGATAGGGGACAAGTGCAACTCCTCCAGCTCCACCACTGTGTGTCCCATAGTTTGACCTGGCCAATTGGCATGATGCTGTCTTTGTACCCATCAGTGTGGGGAGCGCAGGAAGACCATTGTGTCATGGAAAATGACTGTAGCTGAGGGAGTTGCAGAAGGAACTGACAGCCCACAGCTGAAGTAACAGGATCTCCCTTTGGGGTTCACAGCTAAGTTTACCTCCTCATGTATAAATATCCAGTATCCAAGGGTATCACTTCTTTGGGGAGCCTACAATGAGGGGAGATAGTACAATTTCAGGCAATCTTGGGAGCAATTAGAGTACAATGAAGAAGAAAATGTGTGTCTCCTCTCTGAAATTCCAGAGGGTAAGAGTAACTGAGGAGAGGAAGCTGTCAGTCAATGCTGAGTTTGTAGGGTTGAGAAGGAAGGCATATTGGAGCTGGGAGTCACATGTGTAATCCTAACTATTTAAGATGCTGAGATTTGGATGATCATTATTCAGGGCCAGCCCAGGCCAAACACTGGGTGACATCTCCTCTTAAGCTAGTAATGAATATCAACTTCACTACAACAGGAAGCTTAAAATAGGTGAGTCCAGGCCCAGGCATGTACCTGGATAGGAAGCAAGACCATAACTAAAAAATGACTAGCACAAAATAGGCATATAGCTCACCTACCAAGCAAGTACAATACTCTGAGTTCTAACACGAGTACCATGAACAAGGTTAAGCATGGTGACCTCGGTGCCCCAGTGTGATTCACTGAGATGGCTGCAGCATCTGTTGCTCTGTAGGCTCCTGCCAAAGAGGAACAGTCTGTCGACATCCCTCAATCTATGCCTACCAAGACAGCAAATGCTGAACAGAACCCCTCACTATGGCCAAGGATGGAGGTTTGGTTGGAACTTTGGCCCCTCAAAGGGGAGGAGAGCAACGATCTGCAGGACCAGATGGACTCCTGAGAGAGAGAAGGGCAGAAGGAGGCAATGTTGAGGTTGGTACAGGGCTTGTGTTTAATGACTAATATGGCTTCAGTGGAAATGTTCTGACTTTGATTAATATGTTTTATGACATGTGAATCAAGGGAGAGCTAGGGCAGTGAGGGAAACACACTTGTGTAAATTTTCTATAGGTTGAAACTTACTCTAAAGTCTAAGTTGTTTTTGAAAACTGAAATGTGGAGAAGTTGATAAAAGAGCACAGCTCCCCAGTACTGGCACTGTTCTCTGTAGATTTACCTGCCCTATCCATCCCTCTACTGGTGGGTACTTGTCCCCAGGGTGCTTCATACCCCATCCCAGTGTGCTGCTCAATCCAGAACAGCTGCTGTTGGGCAGGGAGGATCAGGAAGCCCTGATGCACTCATGTGCCAACAGTGCCTCCTTCCCTTGGAGGCACAACACAATCCAGAGTTCTGCAGCACCCTATCATTGCTATGAATTGGAGTCTCCAACACTTGGGCTTTGCCTGCATTATTCCCCCACACCTCCAGACCAGCCTTTTGGGACTTCTGAGACCTGGAGGATAAGAAATGGAGGCCTGGAGGCAGCATCTGTTCCCATTGGAGCACTGAGTTTGCCACAAGGACCTACAGGCTGAGAATCTTGGGAATGAACAATGCAGGGTGGCTAAACTTTGATACTCTCTGCTAACATGTCAAGCATTTACTGACATTTATATTCTAGCCCTCTGTGTCCACCAAACCATGGCCATTTGGGGTGTGTGTATATGTCTGATAAGTCAGAAAGTGATTGGCTAGCAAACAAGAATGACAAGTGCTAATGGGTTCATATGGTTGACTGTACTGGCCCTTTAAGAGAGATCTTTGGTAGATCTGAATGTGATGTTGCAGTTGACAATTCTTTCCATCAACCCATCCCTCTATTTATCATTCAATTCACATCCTACTCCCTACTTTTCCAGCTCTCTGACCAGCAGTCCAGGTTAACACTCAGTACTGTTCAGCCCCAATACTTTGACATCAAGTAGATGACCAGTGCAGTCCCATTTGGGGTTATTTTCCTCTTCTTGTCACTATAGGATGATACTGTAAGGAAGTGGCCAGTCCCCTCCTTGGCTTGCATACCCACACTGTCTGACCACAACAAATCCATTTCTATAAACTCATAAGTTCTTAGTAAGTATGAAGGTGTCTTCTCAGAAATTGCATGCCACGTTTTAGGCTCCTGTCTGTCTTCACCTGTAGCCTAGCATACTTTCCTTGGGCAGATTACTGAGTTTTTCTGAAACTTCACCAGCAATTTGAGAAGAGTAAGGGTTGGACTCAGGTCTTAGCCTACTACTTTCCTGATATCCAGGAGTCCCACAAGTACAAGAGAGTATTCTGCCCTCACCTGGGAGGTCCATGTTTAGCACATGATGGTATCGGGTCAGGTCCCATAGTGCTCCACCTGGCATTGAAATGCTTTTTTGTCCATTTTACTATGCTGTGTCCACCTATCCCTACCTGATTAAGGGTAGATCTTTAAGCTCATTGTGAGTTATTACTGAAGAAGGTGACTTGCTAACAATTAAATGCTAATTCTACCACTAAAGAATCCTTATTTCCAGGAAAATGTTAAGATCATTGTAAACAATAATCTGGGGGAATGTGTGGAGGTGCAATGGTATGGGAGGATGAGGGTCAACTAGAGGAAAGACTAAGTAAATATGGATAGGTAAACACCATCTAACCAAATGGCATTTTGGAAGTGGAATCTTTGTACTGAATGTTGACAGTGGTAGAATTCTTGATGGTTCATTGTGTTTAGAAAGATAAAAATTGGTTTGAAGTCTCTGCAACATAAGCATGTGCAACTTAATATTATCAGTGTACACAACAAGTACATGAGTACATGAAGTTGTACACATACACACACATACACAAAGTTGGAATTGAAGAGATGTTATTAGTACAGACCTGGGACTAAAGGGCCTGTGCTACAAGCAGCACAAGGTGACCTATACTATGAAAGCTCTTGCTCATATTGTATGCTCACCGTAAGCCATACTTCCAGCCCTTCTTTTGCGATTATTTTGAAGGTGGGATCTCAAGACTTTTCTGCTTAGGCTGGTCTCAGAGCCACCATCCTCCAGATTTAAGCCTACCTATTAGCTAAGATCACAGGTATGAGCCACCAATCCTGGCACACTGCTTGTGTGTTTAAGTGGAAAATGGTTAACAGGGGGCTGGGAAGGTGGCTCAGTGGTAGAGTGCTTGCCTTGCATGCATGAAGCCCTGGGTTCGATTCCCCAGCACCACATAAGCAAAAAGAAAAAAAGCCGGAAGTGGCACTGTGGCTCAAATGGTAGAGCACTAGCCTTGAGCTGAAGAGCTGAAGGACAGCGCCCAGGCCCAGAGTTCAGGCCCCACAACCGGACCCAAAAAAGAAAAGAAAAGAAAATGGTTAACAGCCTTGAATCAGTCATGTCATTCACACTCTTGGCAAAATTCAGGAACTCCTTTTATTGTCTTGCACATCCAGTCATTTGGAAAAGTGAAAAGCACAAGTCAGGAAAGACTCCCTAGTAACAAACAGATGTGTATGGAGCTAGCTGGGAAGATGGACCACCATGACCGTGTGCTGGCTAGAGACAGATGGCTCCAGTTAAACCAGATGGAGAGAACCAGATAAGGGCATGAATAGAATGTAATGGAAGAGAACGATGTTAGAGCTATTGGCTGACTTTCAAAGAGCAGAAAACAAAAAGAGGTAATGAGACTAGGCATGGTGGTACATGCCTATGATCTGCATACAAAGGTAGCTTAGCCCAAAGTCCTACTTAGATTAGACCCTATCTCAAAAAAGAGAAGAGAAGTTACTGAGAGAACAGAGTGGAACACTATCACTGAGTTCTCTGGACTTGAACATGTTGACATATACTATTGAAAATATACTTCTATTGGCTAGCAGGACTAGGCTATGGCTTCCCTACTATATGTTGAGAAAGAAAATGATGCTCTAAGATGGGAAAATTCAGTGGTCCTAGGGCCCTTCTCCTTTATCCACTCTCATTTGTCTGCCTTGAAGAACTGACTTAATATAAAGAACAAGGTTTAGTGAGATTTCTGATAAGTGTTTACTTATAGTAGATCCTTTTCCCCCAAGGAGAGGCTGCTTAGTCAACCTGTGGATTAGCAGAACATTCCACCCTCTTCAGATGCTCATGACCTGTCCAAGACTGTGCTCAAATGCCAGCCTCGCTTAGGGTGATGTTCAGAACCTTGCAAGGCTTTCTGCTGAGGAACAGGTCCCCTGCCACTGTGTTCATCCTTCTTGCCTCTCTTGAAGGTGGTGAGTCAGCCATACCTGTGCCCTCCAGCATTTGCTCATGTGCTATGTGCACTGCGTGGAAGTAAAAAAGCAGTGGAAACTGTAATGTCCTGTGGGCAGTTTTCATGAAGATTTCATCTCTTGAGAAGGGAGACTCTATCCACTGCTTGTTTACCTGAAGCCCAGAAGCTCTGGGTCTGGTTTTCAGCACTGCCAGGGAAACACAGAAGGAAGTCATCATTTCGACCCATTCTCCCCTCCTCACCCTGCATGAGCATCTGGGAGCCTGTTGCTGGAATGGTAAATCCAGACACTTTCCTCTGAAACCAAAATGAAAACCTGGGACAAAATTAAAGTCAGTGTAAAGTGAATAAGCATGTATCGATGTATACACTATTACATGTTGTAAAAACAAAAGAATGTTCACTTCCTTCATGCAGTCATTTGAAGTCATGTGTCAGACTCACTCAGCATGGCAATAATTTTGGGAACATCAAAGTCCTGGCTGCTTTGTTTCTTATAGTTATATCCACATGGTGAAATGTGATATCCAGCAGTAATAGCTCAGCCATTAGAACATGGGCTCTGTGTCTCAGGAACAAGTCACTTTTTGTAACTCAGAGAGGAAAAGAAACCCCAGACAGCCGTTCTATGCCTAGCTCACTTCCATAAGATTAGCAATTACTTGGCCTTATTTATGGCTCATTTTCTTGCATATGAAGAGTTCATACATGGGAGCTGGCTTTAGAGGACAGAGTGCAGATAAAGGAAGTTAAAACAATAACCTCAAACACAAAGTAGACCTTTTCTAGTTCACATTTTTGGAGTCCATATGATTCTGAATGAGGTTATGTCTTTCTCATAATAGCCCAACCCATCTGCCCATTGGATCATGACTCCACACAATTCATAATTAGTGCCTACTAGCACGTGTGCCACAGGATCTGGGGTTTGTGAGTACCCATCCTCATTGTTGACATTGGGGGATGAGACTCCCTCTGTCTGCTTGCAGACAGATGTTTCACATCTCAACACTCTCCTTCCTTTCAGGCCAATGAAATGGTGCTCAGTGGTTGGAAGCTGACCTCACAAGAGACTTGTGGCAAAGGCCTGGTCTCCCAGGTTTCTGGCCAGGGAAGTCATGGTTCTAGTCATGGAGCTCGCCTCCTGTAATACAGTTGTTCATGTAGTTGGTTCTTTTACATGTTAGTTTTTAAAAAATAAAATCTTGGGCTGGGAAGGTGGCCTGGTGGTAGAGTGCTTGCCTAGCATGCATGAAGCCCTGAGTTTGATTCTTCAGTAACTACATATCCAGAAAAAGCTGGAAGTGTTGCTGTGGTTCAAGTGTTAGTATGCTAGCTTTAAGCAAAAAATGCTTAGGGACAGTGCACAGGCACTGAGTTCAGGCCCCAGGAATTGCAAAAATGAACAAATTGTTGATCAGTTTTTACCACTTCAGGCCATAAAAAAGGGTAACAAGGCTCAGGACTGTTGCTACAAGAGTTCATGTCTTCCCACAAACAGAAGGATAAGGCTCCTGTCTCTCACTTTTCAGTACCTAGAAAACCCTCAAATGATGAATGGATTAATAAAATGTGGTATACATGTATGAGGTTACATATATATATATATATATGAGGTTACATACATGTATACCACACTTTAAATGCATATATGTATATATAGATAAAAATATATATACATATATGTGTGTATATGTACATATATACATATTTACATATATATGTATAAACACACACATACACACACACACAGAGAAATCTCACTCATCCATCAGAGAGCATGATAGACTACCATTTGTAATAATGTGGAAAGACTGCGAAAGCATTATATTATGACCCAGGAACACAAGCTGCATGGTTTCCCTTATTTGTGGCTGCTACAATGCTCCAATAAACCCAAAAGCAAATACACTCAGTTGTACGCTAATAGTTACAGATGAATTAACTGAAGTATAGTAGACTCTATGAAGAACAGAAATAGTGTGGTATTTTTTCCTCTAAAGAAATGTTTAATGGTCTGCCAAGAAAACAAAAACTCTCAAAGTTTGTCTGGCAATCCATTCACTTGTTAATAATTTAGTAATTAAGGATGATCTCACCAGAGTGGGCAACAGTAAATGTAGTAGTCACACATTTTAGTGACTAAAATTCCAAAGCCTACTGACATCACAAATAAATGTATCATGTTTAAAATTTTAATCTATTTCTATTTCCTGACTTGCCACACCAAGAGTTATTGTCTTACAAGGGAATATGAAAATAAAAAAATCCATTTGTGGAAATGAGCATAAGATTAGTTGTTCTTTCTCAGAAGTTTGTCTCAATGAAAACAAAGAATTAAACTTAAATGCTGAGGAAAATAAATGTTATTACTTCATTATACCATAAAAGAATGTAAACTGTGAGCAAGGTAAATATGACAGGCAAAAATAAGGCAAATAACAGAGTTTCAGTGAAGTAAATTTCTTTTTTCTCATTGCTATTTAAAACCCTCCATCTCTGTGTTCTTCTGGTACACAGCTGAGAATCTGGCAGACCTCTTAAGGACCAGAGCAGAATGGACAATCTCCACACAGGACAGATGAACACAGTGAGTTGAAAAGTACCCAAGGAGTCGGTGTTTCAATATGGGAAACTGTTGGAATAATTATTGTTTCCTCATAATCCAGACAAATGTTCATGCCAAGGTCCAAAAATGTTGAAGTCAGGCTTATAAAGCCACAGGTGAAAAAGAAATAATCTAACATGAAAGTTAAATGTTTCAAACAGGAATGTGGTAATGCATGACTGTAATCCTAGAACTCTGGAATGTGAGGCAGGAGTATCATCACTTTTAGTCCAGCTAGGCAATAAAGTCAGGTCCTGCTTTAGGAAGCTCAGGTTTCCTACTATCACTTGCCAAAGAATAACTACTTGCACTAGAAGCACCATCTGAGATTTCCATGACACCCTCTCCATCTTCACATTCATTGCCTTTACTGGTTTCTTCTTTGTCACTGTCCACTTTCTAGTCAATCAACTGCAGTTCATCTCCCTTGGCCCTATCTTCTGAACACAAATTGTTTCTGCCAATAGTGCCAATCTCATTGTTTCTCTGTATTTTAAACAGTGTCCTATCTTCATCTAACTGATCATTTTCACTGGATCTCCATGGTATACTTGTGAGCTCAATTACTAGATGTGGTTGTTTCTTTGGTCTTAAAGATAATTCAATATTTCAATAATTCAATATTTCAGATGTCCTGAAATCCCTCTCCAAACTTGAGCCATGCTTCAGAGAGGGAAGCAGCAGCTGTGCCCACTCTCCTAAGACTTGTTCTTCTGACCTGTGGTGGACTCTTGTGAAAAAAAATGGGTACTCTATGTCCCACTTCCTTTTCCACTTGGATCTGCTGGTGCCATCACCAGAGACATGGTATCAGCCCATGATAATAGACTTGTTTTGAGAGAATAAGACAAAAACCAATAAAGGAAGCACAAGGAAAGTATATGTTGTTCAGTGTGAAAATAGAAAATTCATAGTGAAGCAAAACTTATGCAGGTCAAACCTCCATTTTCAGAGGCCATGAAGGTCAAGCCATCATACTAGTTCTTCATGTCTGTGTGTAACATTTATCCTCATGTTCTTCTGTGGTCATGTAGATCATACTGACCACCAGGAGTCACTGGAAGTACAGGACACATTGGTGCAGGGGTGGAGGGGTTCTCCTAGAGGCCTTTTATGGGACTGACAGGACAGCGATAAGGGCAAGAAGGAGGCAGCAGTAGTTGCAGGGATTACTGTCAATTATTAGATATTACATTATGTCTCCATTTAATGATGTGTCCCAGTTGAACAATTAATAAAGCATTAATTAATAATTACTCAATATCCCGTTATTGTTTATCATATATGTACATATACACATATATTTACATATTTTATAGAATGAGACAGATGTCTATGTATAATTAAATTATGCATCATGTGTCACTACCTATTATTAGATATTTAATTATGTCTCCATGTAATTTTTATTCTGGTAATGCTTAATAAAATATTAATAAAACTTAATACACTTCCTATAATTGTTGCATCTAATTTAATCTAGAATGATTCACTAATTCAACCCTTTATCATTTATTGTAGTGACAATTATTCCACCTATGACATTTATTACATTTATGACATCCTATTACATAGCATATAGATTTGCATCCAAATTATACATCCTACCTGACACTGAGCACTTTCAAAGAAAAAGAAAATGTATCATGCTCAGCTTCTCACTCCAAGATTATACTTTTGGCAGTGCTGGGATCTAAACTCAGGGCCTAGAAGTTCATGAATAGGTGATTGTAAGCACAGCAGCCAATTCAGCTCTTAGGCAGTTGCCAGGCCCTGAAATCGAGCCCCATAGATTGACTCCATATTGTGTTTAGTGTAGCTATTCATTAAATTTTTTGTTTTATTCATCTATTTGCCATTTATTTTATTGACTGTTATTACACATGGAATATTTATTACATTTATTACAGAGGATATAGATTTGCCTATGTATGAAACTTCACACCTGACATCCAGGACTTTCACAGAAAAGGAAAACATGTGTCACCATGGGCTTCTTACTCCATGATTCAATTTTTGTGAGTGCTGGCATCTGAACTCACAGCCTACCAGGCCCAATGCATGAATGGGTGAATGTCAGCATGCCAGCCTGGTGCATATTGAGCCCACAAGTAGTTCCCAGCACCTGAGATTGAGCCCCAGGGTTTGAAAAATAAGAACACATTGACATGCAGATGGTAGTACACAAATAAATATAGATCTTTATAGAGTGCCAGAGATGTCTATACAATATTCAGTTATATATGCTACATTCCTACCAATTCTTGGGTTCTTATTACGCCTCCATGTAATTAATATTGTTTTCATCCTTAATGAATTATTAATTAAATCAACCACTGTCCCAAAATAATTGTGTCCATGTAATTAATAGTATTCTTTTAGTGTGCCAAAAATATTCATTAAACTCCATCGGCCTCCTAAAGTCACTCTAACCTTGACATTCATAACCTTCCATCAGTATTCCTATGAATAGGAACGAGACTTTTAGGATCTCCCACCATTGGTAAGGGTCAGGACCGGGCTTCACACCCAGGGCCTCTGTTGCCATGTTGGCCTATGGCTTCCCTGATAGCCCGCCAGCCTTCAGCAATGCTAGGTTACCAACACTTTTCAACTGTGTCATTCAGACCCAGGAAGGTCACCTTGCAAAGAAAACAAATGTTAAACTTGCAGCCATATGCAAGTTGCCGAGTTTTGTTGTTTTTTTAGTGTTTTTTTTTTTCCTGTCAGCCTTTGGGGCCCAGGAACCAAGGTTTGGCTGTGGGTCCAGTGGCTGCACCCTAGCCTAGAGTGATTGAAGCTGAGGCAGAGTTGCTGCGACCTGAGTTCAAGCCCTGTGCTTGACTAAATAAAAATGCATGCATACATACATACATACATACATACATACATACATATATACATACATACATACATACATACATTAAAAATATCTAAAATATTTTTGAGGCTCCTTGGCTTGGAATTCATGCCATGTTTTTCTGCCAGGCCTGGGATTTGAATTCAGGGTCTGGGTAAATCTGCAGCATTGTGGGAGAAGGGGAAGCTCATCATGCTGGAAGACAAGAAAGTCAGGCCTGTCTCCAGGGCCTGAATTCAAGTCCTAGCACTCATATACATTTTAGATACATGATTTATATTTACATACACATGTTTACTGCATATTGCAGTTAGTGTAGTTATTCATTTTATTTTGTTTTATTTATTTATTATATATTTTAACTGTATTTTTTTGTCTTTTTTTCTTTTTTGGTACTGGGGATTAAACCCAGGACGTTGCATTTGCTAGGCAAGCGCTTTGCCACTGAGCTACATCCCAGCCCTATTTATTATATATTTTAGTGAGTGTGATTACACATATAACATTTTTTGCATACTAATACATAGGACATAGATTTGCCTGTGTATTAGACATCATTCCTGAGACCCCGGATTTTCACCAATTAGGAAAACAAGTGGGACAATTGGCTTCTTCCATCAGGATTAAGTTTTTGGCAGTTCTGTGATTTGAACTCCAGGCCTAAAAGGCCCACTTCATGAATGGGTCAATGTTAGCACACCAGTCTGATGCAAGTGAAGTTGTTGGGCAACTTTGAGGACCTGAGATCAAGCCCTAGGGGTGGCCACTATATAAACACATAGATGTGTAGATTTCAGGGTGTGTGTGTATTTACGTATGTATATGCATCCATAAATGTATACAGAGACAGACATTTATGTAGATTCTAGTGTATAACTCTATATAAAGTGATGTCTATATCTTACTTTTATATATTCTAATACTACCAATTATTTGGTCTAAAATTACGCCTCCATTAATTAATCATAGCACAAGACTTAATAAATATTAAATTAATCAATGACCTGTCTTTATTGCATACAAACTTATAGAATGACTAGCTAATCAGTAATTCAATTAGTACATTTCAAACATCCTATTAGTGTTCCTATACATAGGAACAAGTTTCCTAGGATCTTCAGCAGTGTGTAGGTGCCAGTCCCAGAATCCAACTCAGGGCCTAGGTGTGTGAGTTGAGCTTTACTAACAGCCCACCAGCCTTTATCCATGCAAAGTCACGTTCAATTTTCAAGCCGAGTCATTGAGACCCAGGATGGTCACAGTGCAAAGGAAACAAAGGTAAAACAGTTATGTAAAACTTCCTGGTTTTTTCGTCCTCCATTTGTGTTGGTTTGATTTTTTTTTTGGCAGTGCTGGGAGTTGAACTCAGTCCTAGGATCCCTGGATCATCTGTGGGTGTAAAAGCTGCACCCCAGCCTAGAGTAATCGTGGTTTAAGGCACAATACAATGCTTTCTTGAGCAAAAAGAGCTCAGGGAAAATGTCTAGGTTCACAGCTCAAGCCTCAGGACCTGCCACACAAAAAAAGAGCCAGTAACTCCATGTGTCTGTGTATGAATGCATGTATTTCTATTGGTGAACATCCAGATTCTCTATGAAGAAAAGCACCCATCTAGGAAATTTGCTTTGAATAGAATGATTTCATAGCACAGAGAGTGCTTTTAAAACAGTGCATGTGCTGGGGCTCCCCTCACTATTCCCAGTGTAACCTGAGTGTTTCTGTGCACCCCAGGCTGCTGGAGGAAGTCTGCCTCATTGCTGGAACAAGCAGACAAAAAGCCTCACTCCTGTGCAGCTTTGTAACAATTCATCTGGGGGCAATTGGTGAAGATGAATGTGGGTGGGCTCTGAAGTCCAGGAGAAAAAGGTCTCTTTGTACACCAAGGTCTTTCTCTCCCCAGTGCTGTGTTTTGACAGGAAGCTTTCATTTGTGCCACCTCCCATGGCAGGCCTGGGTGATATCGCTGAGCTCTTCAGCTCAAGCTCTACCACTTGAGCTACAGCACTCCTTCAGGCTTTCTGGTGGTTCACTGGAGATAACCATATCAAGGGATTTCCTGCCCAGGCTGGTTTGGACCCTGATCCTCAGCTCTCTGCCTCCTGAGTAACTAGGATGACAGGCACGAGTCAGCAGCGCTGGCTTCCACTTCAAGTTGCTAAGTGGTGAGTAAGAGATAATAGTCTCATGAGACCTTTTGTGTCCGGGATAGTTTTGAACCCAGATCCTCAGATCTCAGCTTCCTGAGTAGGCAGAATGACAGACCTCAGCTACAGATACCTAGGGTCCTTGGCTCTACCTGATAGGGCACTAGCCATGAGCCCAACAGGGAAGGGTCAGTGCCTAGGCCCTGAGTTCAACATTCACGACAACTCATTAGAGTTCAATACATACATAATTTTGGCCCTGACATGGAGACATATTTGAGCCTCAACATTCTCATGTGCACAATCATCTTACTTGTGGAGCTCTTACAAGGACCAGATGAAAGAATGCACCCCGTGAAGGACTCAGCACAAAACACCTCATGAAGGTCTCATCACATAGCTGTATCCCACAAGCTGTCTAGAATTAGGGTGTTTTCATCAGTATCACCATTCTTTCAGAAACACTTCACAAACTGTACAAAGTTCATATCTAATGGCTTAAAGGGGTGGGGGTTTTGGGGGGGGAGTTAGCCATGGGGATTGCACTCAAAGTTGGGACTACTGTCCTAAGATCTTTAGCTCAAGGCTAGAGCTCTAACACTTTGAGCCACAGCTCAGAGTTTCTCAGACTTCCTGCCAGGGCTGGGTTTTAAACCCACCAGTGTCAGATCTCAGCCCCTGAGTATCTTAGATGACAGGGGTGAATGAGCCAGCAGCATCTGGTTCCATGGAGCTGGGTTGCAGTGGTTTACCTCTGGCTAAGTCAGGTTAGATTGCAGCTGTCAGCACCAGACTCCCAGCTTGCTCTGTGATGAGGTATTTGCAGTCCTATCCTTATATCATTGTGCTCAGAAAATTCTTTTATTTGGTGCCAGTCTTGGGTCTTGAGTAAGTGTCTGGACACAGTCCCTAAGCTTTTATGCTCAAAGCTAGTGCTTGACTGCTTGAGTGACAGCACAACTTGTGAATTTTTCTGTGCATGTGGTAGTGAGGAATAGAAACCAGGGCTTTGTATGTACTAGGGGAGCACTCTACCACTGAGCCCCAGAAGTGACAAGTGTATAAACAAATAAACGTGTAGATTGGTAGATAGATAGATAGACAGATAGATGTATATGTATAAAACAAGAGAGATGTCTGTATATTATGAAATTGCATATACGATATTACTACTATTGGCAACTAAATTATTCCTTCCTTTTTTAAGTATCATGATTGAATACATAATAAAGTAGTAATTGAAAATTAGTTAATGTAGTATAATTGTGTATAATCTTATGATATGAAAATCATACACAAACTTCTAATTTAATTGTTACTTTTATAACATTCCATTTGTACGGATGTATCGTCAGAATGTATTTCTTTGAACCTCCCACCATTCATTAGTGGCAGTCCTGGGATTTGACCTCCAGGCCTAGGTCACCAGTTTTGGCTATGGCTTCCCTAATAGCCTGCCAAACATCAGCAATGCAAGGCCATATGCACTTTCTGGGCCTTGTCATTTAGACCCAGGATAGTCACAACACAAAGGAAAAAAAATTAGTAAAACCACCCCCTTGAACTTCTCAGTTTTATACTTCTCCTTATTTTTTTTTGCCAGCCCCACGGTCAGCTGTGGCAGAGGTGCCAAGACCTAAGTGCTTGGCTAAAATAAAATAAAATAAATAATAAGGCCCTGACTTGGAATTTGCACCATTTTTCTGGCAGGTTTGGGATTTGAACTCAGGGTCTGGGTAACTCTGTGGCATTGTCCTTGAAGATAAGAAATTCAGATCTGGTCCCAGGGCTTGAATTCAAGCCTCAGCACTGGAAAAAATAATATTCATATATGAGATCTATTTACATACATGGGTTTACTACGTATGGCGTTTACTACCCTTATTTAGTTAGCATTGTTACACATATAAAACTTCATTTATTACATCATATCACCTAGGTTATATTTGCATTTGGATTATACATTATACTGAGACCCAGGACTTTCACACAGAAGGAAAAAATATGTGTCAAAGTTGGCTTCTTACTCCACGAATAAATTTTTGGCCTTGCTGGGATTTCAACTCATGGCCTACAATGCCCAATCCATAAATGGGGTCACAGTCTTAGCACACCAGCCTCCAGAAAACAGAGCTGCCAGGAAGTTCTGAAGACCTTTGATCAAGCCACAGTAGTGCCCAATATATACATTAATAGATATGTATATGTATATATGTGTGTGTGTATATATATAAGTATATATATAGATATATACTGAGGGAGGGAATGTGAGGATATTATTAAATTATATATATATGTTCTTACCAATTATTAGTTATTACATTATGCCACCATTTAATGAAGTATCATGGTTGAATACTTATACAAGCATTAATTAAAAATTAGTCAAAATCCTTCAATTAGGGGAATCATAACATGGTGCTAGAATGGAAGATATAAATCCAATAATATTTGTGTAGCATTCTAAAATAGAATCATGAATTAACTGCAAATTTAATTATTACTTTTATAATATTTCATTAGCATTCACACGAATAGGAATGAGTTTGTCAGGGTCTCCCTCCATTTGTGGGTGGCAATCCTAGCAATCAAACTCCAGGGTAGTTTACTTCGAATGCAAACCATTGGAATGACCCGGTGAAGATTTCAGATTGTCATGGTTTAAAAAAGAACAAGAAAAGAAAGCTAGGTGTCAGCGGCTCCTGCCTGTAATCCTAGCTCCTCAGGAGGCTGAGATGTAGAGAATGCCAACTTGAACTCAGCCAGGGCAGGAAAGTAGGCGACACTCATTTCTAAGAGATCACAGGGAAAAACAACAACAACAACAACAAAAACATGAGTGGGATCGTGACTCGAGTTGCAGAGTACTGCCCTTGAGCAAAAGGAACTCAGGGACAGGGCCTAGGTTCATAGTTCAACCCCAGACCTGCCCCCCCCTCCAAAAAAAGACAGCAGTAACTCCATGTCTCTGTGTATGGATGGATGATATATGAATGATGGGCATTCAGCAGGTTGTCCATGCTCAGCCCACCCAACTTGGGCAAGCTGGGAAAAGCCCTCAGAGTTGCTAGGCTGTAGGAGTGGTCGAAGGTTCTGGATCCATATTCTCTATCCCTCTGTAGTATGTGAACCTAGACCTCTGGGGCCTGGTGGCTCTCATTCATTCATCATTCCTCATTGCCGAGTCATAGACTGGTCCTAAATCTCGGCAAAGATATGAAATAGTCAGTGATTTCTATGCCAAATGGGGTAAGCCAATAAATCCCACCCTCATAACTCCAGTTACAATTCAGCCTTGGGCTGTGAATGTGGCTTAGTGGTAGAGTGCTTACCTAGCATGCACAAAGTTCTGGGTTCAATTTCTCAGTACCACAGAAACAGAGAAAGCCAAAAGTGGCACTGTGGCTATCCTTGAGCAAAAGAAGCTCAGGAGCATGCCCAGACCCTGAGTTCAAGCCCGATGACCGGCAAAAAAAAAAAGTGAGCCTGGTGAGACATATTCTTCTCGGACTCAAGTGGTAGAGTGCTAGCCTTGAATGAAAAAAACTGAGGGACAGAGCCCAGGACCTGAGTTCAAGCCCTAGTACCAAGATGCACCCACACACACAGGAAGGTGGTAATGATGAGCTGAGCCAGAACTGGGGGCAGTCCTGAGGCATAGTCACAGTAAACTCTTAAGCCAGATCATGTGGTTTCTCCCTAAGTCCTTCTTGGGCTGAGGGGTCTGGGCCAAGGCAGTAAGCTCCAGGGAACCCGCCCCTCCATCCATGCATGGGGCCACAGGACCAAATGAAAGAACACTACGCATGCTCTTTTGTAGTTGGCCCATGATTGCAGACCTTCATTTGCCCCCAAGCACTGGTGAGGAAAGAAGGGCTCTGAGCCCTGGGACTCCAGGCTGCTGCTAGAAGTAGGAGCCAGCTGGCGGTTGGTGGATTTGTGAGCACACAAGTCTTTCATGAGCCTAACTCAACACCCCTCCCCCAAGGTGTGCCTGACAGATTTGCACTCTTGTGATCCCTGCATGAGCGGGCATTACCTGCCGTGCCATCTTGCAGCTTCTGCCCCTCCTGGCCCAGATCTCAGCCTCCTGAGTAGCTAGGAAAATGAGAGCTTGAGCTATCACTATCCTTCTTGGCTAAAGACAGATTATCTCTCTACCAGCCTAACACCCATCTACAGTTACCCCTCCTACTTCACCCCTACTCCTCCAGACTGCAGAGGAATCATACCCTTCCCTGAGGTCAAAGAAATATGATCAGGTTTGAGCTTTATGTTCTCCACATAGTCAGGGGCTTCTGGGAGCTGAAGTGTACTGTAGTTCAAGTGGTAGAGCACCAATCTTATGTTAACAAGCTAAAGGATACCACCTAGGCTCTGAGTTCAAGCCCTGGTAAATTCACAAACACACACACACACACACACATACACACAAAGCACACACAAAAACATCCTTAGTAGGTCCCAATGTCTTATACCAGCAATCCTAGCTACGTAAGAAGCTGAGCTTTTAGGATGGCAGCTTAAAGCCAGCCCAGGCAGGAAAGTCCGTGAGACTCTTCTCTCTACTAAACTACTAAAAAAGATGAAAGGTGAGCTGTGGTTCAAGTGGTGGAGTGTTAGCTTTGAGCAATGGAAGCTCAGGGACAGTGCCTAGGCCCTGAGTTCCAGCTCTAAGACTTTTTTAAGACAACCTTTGCCACCACCTCACCCCCAATCAGGCCATAAATCCAGATTTTGGTCACCCTGGATCTCACTTCCACTCCTGCCACTTTCAAAGCACTGCCACAAGTGGCCGGTGTGGTGTCAGCACTGGATTAAGAAGTGAACGTACAACAAGGGGGGTCATAGCCAGGTCAAGGCTAATGCCCCAGAACATTGAGGTATTGGCCATACTAGTCTCTCATGCCCCAGTTCCCTGGACCTAGAATCTAAAGTGTGTCCATCTGTATTCTGGGCATCCAGAATTGTCTAGAAGGACCTGAGCAGCCAAGCTTGTGGGGAAGGGGGGGAATAGACTTTCCTGTGACAAGGTATGTTGACATTTCCTAGACACTGACGGATATTTCCAAGCCACCTTGGCCTCACCTCACATGTAGCCCCGGATTCTCCTTGCTTGAGCGGCCTTCAGTCAGCTATCAAGCTCGAGTTGGCCAGAGCTACCGGAAAACTTCCATCCCCCACTCCACTGCCAGCGTGCAGGGAGGGACATGCAGCCAGAGACCCAGCAGAGGAAAATGCAGGACATCGTATGACTGAGGCCTCCCAGTGGCAGGGGAGACCCTATGCTAGCTGGCCATGCTGACCCAGAATCCAGAATCCCCTGGAGGTGCCCAAAGATTTGGACAGGCCAGACTTAGGCCCCAAAAAAAAACTGGAATGCAGGCCTCTGGCAATTTAGGATTCATTGTAGACCCTGATAGGGGGTTAAAGGGCAAGTGTGGAGGAGGGGAACCATCCAACATCAGAAAGAGGCAGACAGGCACCCAGGAAGGAGACAGAGAGAGATGAAGGAAACACACACACACACACACACACACACGGTTAGCCCAAAGCCTCAGCAGTCCCTGAGCACCCTGAACATCCCACACCCAAGAAGATGGCACTAACATCCTCAGACCAAGTGGAGACAAAACTCAGGACATCTCTCACATCTGGAATGGCTCATAACACATCTTGGCATTTCCTAAATGTACATACCACTATGCAGAAAACTCAGCTATTTTATTTTTGATTGTCAGTCATGGGGTTTGAACTCTGGGCCTGCACGCAATCCCTTAGCTCTTGAGCTGAAGGTAGGCGCTCTACCACGGAAGCCACAGTACCACTTCTGGCTTTCCAGTGGTTCACTGGAGATAAAGTCTCACACATTTTCCTGCCCAAGCTGGCTTTGAACCACGATCCTCAGATCTCAGCCTCCTGAGTAGCTAGGATGACAGTTGTGAGCCACCGGCAACGACTGGCTTCAGCCACCTTCTAATACCAAGAGAAAACTCAACTCATCAAGACACAAACCACATGTAACCCTACACTTCAGACTTTGTCACCATTCTTCCATGAATGGAGAGCATATAATTGACACTGCCATCCCACCCCTGCTCCCATTCACCCACTCCCTGCCTACCACAGGCCACAACCTCTGGAGTTCTTGGTAAGGCACCACCCACCCTGTTATGGCTTCATACTGGGGCAAACCTGGGGAGGCCAGCATCTGGTCTCCCAACCATAGCAACCCCACTGCTTCAACATCTCTTGCAAGCAAGGAAGGGATGCCTTTCTTTTTTTCCTGTTTTTTTTTCCTTTTTTCTTTTATTTTTCTTCTTTTTTGGTTGAAGGGCTTGAACTCAGGGCTTGGGTACTGTCCCTGAGGTTGATTTTTCTTCAAGGCCAGTGCTCTACCACTTGAGCTACAGTGCCACTTCCAGTTGGATTGGAGATGAGCCTCTCATGACACTTTCCTGCCTGGGTTGGGAAATGAGATCCTCTGGATCTCAGCCTCCCGAGTAGCCAGGATGACAAGTGTGGGATGAGAGGGGTGAACGACTGGCTTAAGGTGTCTAGTCCTTCAGAATTTCCACCTACTCCTCCTCTAGAAGCTACCACCTAGACACCCCTCTACTTCCCTCAGGGACAGCAAAGGGAGGCTCAGAATTTGGGTGGGGCCATAGGGATTAAAGGGCCCCCTCACATCACTAGCCCTCTCTAAGCTCCCATCTGCCTCCTCCTGATTGCCTGGTCTTCCAGGCCAGATCAGACCCACAAGGAGTTCTGTGGCCTGCCCTATATCCTCCTGCCCCACCCAACCTGTACCTGAGGATTTCTGGGGCCAGCTGCTCCATGTCCTGGTGGAAGACATTGGGAGGGTTGCTGGTAACTGGATCCAGGGGTGCCCAGGGCAAAAGGAGTATCCAGCTCCCCTCTGTCAAAGGAGACACAAAGCACAGATGCATCTACTAAGTGCTTCAGGGCATACCCATCAACCTGTCACAAAGGTCCCTGGGAGAACTGTTTTATGGTGACAGCCCTGGGGCCTGACATCGGGACCCCCGGCGCTGTCCCCGACTTTCTTTGTCTTCAGGGGAGGGCTCTTCCACCTGAGCCACAGTGCCACTTCCAGCTTTTTCTGTGTATGCAGGACCTAGGAATCCAACCTGTGCTTTCCTGCGAGCTTGATGAGCCCTTTACCTCTAAGACACAATTCCAGCCCTAGATAGCTGTTCTTCTATGATCCCTTAGACCTGTATAGGGACAGTCTGGCACATCTATACCAAGTCACACATCTATACCGAGTCTCTCACCAGCAGCCCTGGCTGGAAATGAACATGCTCTGCTGTGTTGTCCATCATATTCAGCACCTTTGCTCTCTGTGCTTCTTGTCAGATCCTCCTACTTAAGCAAGACCCCCTTTTCAAGTGCTGCCTCCAAGAAGACCATTCCGATCACCTTGGTAGAGCTGGAGCCTCTCCACTCTGCAGGCTGCCAGCCTTGTAAGGCTCTGTCTTCCAGCCAATGTGGGTTGACAGTGCACAAAGGGAAAGCCTGGATTCCACCCCCAGATTTCTGAAGGCCCTGATACACCACCCAGGGACAGGTTTTGTATCACACTCCATGAGAGGGGACTCGAGGCCCAGGCAATCTGTGGGCAACAAGATGGGGCCATTTCTTTGTGTGGGCTTGAACTGAGGATCTGGGAGCTGTCTCTCTGAGTTTTATTGTTCAAGGCTGATGCTCTACCACTTGAGCCACAGCTCCACTTCTAGCTTTTTGGTGGTTCCATGGAGAGTAGAGTCTCACGGGCTTTCCAGCTTATGGCTGGATTCAAGCTGTGATCCTCAGACCTCAGCCTCCGGAGTAGCCAGGATGACAGGCATGAGCCTGAGCCTCAGGTGATGGGCACCAACGGCTTTTTTTTGCTCCTATTTATCTCCTGTCAACTAGCAAGCCCAATTTAAAATAATCAGTTACAGGGGATCAAAATTCTCTCCTAGGTCAGTTAATCCAAGGAGATAAAGTGTCTTTGGAAAAGGCTAGTCTGAGTTGGCTTAGGGGTGTTTGTGTGTGTGTGTGTGTGTGTGTGTGTGTGTGTGTGTGTAAAGTGTCCGGGATACCTACCCTCATCTCTGTGGTGCCTCATCCTCCCAGCAGGGAGTGCATCCAGGATCCTGACCCCAAGGAAGGTGGGGGGGTACCTAAGGTCACATCAAGGGGGATGATCCAAATTCTGTCTGGCAGCCTAAGCCTGGACAGATAAAGGAGAGAAGGAGAGGTTTAGGGGAATATCAAGGGAAGCCCCTTGCCTTTGGCTACAAGTACCAGCAGAAGACAGTATCCATCTTTCTTGGTCGTCAGATAAAAGGTGCACACTGTTCACTTATTTTATGATTGTGTTAGTCCTAGGACTTGGATTCAAGGCCTGGGTGTTATCCCTGAGCATCTTTTGTTCAAGGCTGAGGCTCTACCACTTGAGCCACAGCACATCTGGCTTAAGTGTGGGTTTGGAGAGGGAGGTGGTTTATGGGAGATAAGAATCTCACAGACTTTCCTGCCTGGGCTGCTCTGAGTCACAACCATCACACTTCAGCCTCCCAAAGAGTCAGGATGATAAGTGGGAGCCATGAGCTCCTGACTGCCACCATCCATTTATAATCCCTTAGGCCCAGGGCCAGGCTACCCACACTACACCTCCTTGTTGGGAGAAGGAAGCAAACATGAGTGGGTTTGATACTTCAACAGCCTACCTATCTTTGAGCATTGTTCTGGGTCAGTCTGATGGAGGCTTCATCCTTATCCACAGCAATGACTTGGCTCTGTCACAAGAACAAATGTGCCCCCGGGAGGTGTCAGGTCTGGGGTCTTTCCTCTGAACCCCGCCACCCTAACCAAAACGACACTCCCCAGCAAAGGGTAGTACACATGGAGTGTTTTTATTGTCTTATAGCCAGGGTCTTGTCAGATAGGTGGAG
Organism: Dipodomys ordii; assembly: GCF_000151885.1. Taxonomy (NCBI): domain Eukaryota; kingdom Metazoa; phylum Chordata; class Mammalia; order Rodentia; family Heteromyidae; genus Dipodomys; species Dipodomys ordii. The sequence continues at coordinate 56,407 of NW_012283889.1, forward strand.
GTATAGGTCAGAGGCCCAGGATTGTGCTGGGCAGGGGGGAAAGGCAACACCTTCTCATCCACTTTCCTTCAACGGTGTAGCAGAGGGATGTGGGGAAGGACTCATGGGATGGACATAGAATAACCGTCATGGTCTAGCCGTAGCATGGAGGGGCTTACCTCATGAAGCTGGTTCAACAGGCTGAGCAAAACTGCTCCTGAATCACAGCCCACCTCCAGAATGAGAGGGTCACTGTGGGTTCCAGCCACATGGGGATGCTGGACTACCTCCTCCAGCACCCATTCTACCAGTTCCCTAGAGAGACAAAGTGAGAGGGAGAGAGAGAGAGAAGGAGAGGGAGGGGGGAAGGGAAGAGAGATGGAGAGAGAGAGAGGACCAGAATTACACTTAAGCCAGGTGCTTAGTGGCTCAGGCCTATAATCCTAAGTACACAGGAGGCTGAGATGTGAAGATCATGGCTCATAGCTGGACCTGGCAGGAAGATCTGTGAGACACTTATCCTCAAAGAACCAACAGAAAAATGGAAGTGATGCGGTGGCTCATGTGGTAGAGCGCTAGCCTTGATCTGAGGAGCTCAGGTACAGTATCCAGATCCAGAATTCAAACCCCACAAATGATAAGAAGTGTACTTCCCACCACAAGAAGTGGACTGAATAACACCCACTGTCCTAGGAAGCATGGCAGAGAAATCAGGCCGAGCTTCCTGTTGGCTGGGGGTCATGAGTAGTTCACCTGGTTTCACCATGACTCATTTTCCCCAGCTGCAAGACTGAATACAGTGAAGAATCCCCTTCCTCATGGGAATAGGGTAATGATGAAAGACAGACAGGTTTTGTTTCATATTCCCACACCTGTTGCACTATTAAAAACAGACCCCATCTGAGCCCTTTCTGGTAACTTCCTGACATATAATCACAGAATTGTTGAGAACTGTATCTGACACCTGCTCCCTCTGTGCCTGGCACTGCTCCAAAGATCCCTCTGTGATAGTCCCTTATTTCCCATGAGGAGACTGAGGTCCGATGGTCAACATCCAACCCAGAGCTTCACCTGTGGTCAAGAATCGGCTGCCGTGAACTAAGAGTTTGGGACAATTCATCTAAAATGATGACTGAGCGGGATACTAAATGTCTACCACCACCACCCACACACACACAGACACATACACACAAACACACCTTCACCGTCCTTTGCAGGCAAAGATGTTTTACTTTCTTTCTTTTTGTTGGTTGTGGGGCTTGAACTCTGGGCCTGGGTGCTATCCATGAGCTCTTCGGCTCAAGTCCAGCACTGTACTACTTGAGCCACAGCACCACTTCCGGTTTTCTGGTGATTTATTGGAGAGAAGAGTCTGAGGGTCTTTCCTGCCCAAGCTGGCTTTTATCCGTGATTCTAAGATTCAGCTCCTGAGTACTTAGGATGACACCCATGAGCCACTGGTACCCGGCCAAAGATGCTTTTCCATGCCTATCATCCTATCCCCTCAGGAGACTGAGGTCTAACGACTGCAATTGAATGCCACTCTTGGCAGCAAAGTCATTGAGAACTCTTATCTCGAATTAAACACCCAAAAACATTGCAAGTGGAGCTATGGCTCAAATGGTAGAGTGCTAGCTTTGAGCATGAAACAAGGGATGGGACCAAGGCCCTAGTTTTAAGCTTTTTCGAGCATAGACCCACCCAAAAAAGGGAAGCAGGTGAGCACAGGGGAGCTCAAAGCTCACACATAATAATCAAGAATAACAGAATAGACCCCATCCTGCTCTGAGTCTCTAGATTCTACGTCCTAGGTCATGGCAGTCTTAGATGGGACTGACCATGCACCAACTCCGGATATTCAAGTACAATCTCATACTGAGAATCCGGTGACCTCATCAAGGACTCAAGATCTCTCACTGTCCTGCCTTGACACTAGGCAGACAGGTGAGATCAAGTTATCCAACCAAAGGATATGGGAATGAATGAATTTCTCAGCCAAGGGATGCAGACTGGAGGGCTCTAGGTCCCTCTCTCTTGGGAAGGAGAAAAGGGCTGATCCATCTCTAATATTCCTGGGTTTGAGTATCCTCAAAGAAACAACCCTGCTCAGAGCCCAGTGCCTATGGTTTTCTCAAAAGCCTCGACCATCAGTCCACCCTCTCTAAAGCCCACACCTGCCATCTAGACTAAAGGCTGAGCCAGCAAGGAGACCCACCTCTACCTCTGAGAAAGGCAGTCACGGGGCCCAAAGTCCCCTAGAGGAAGTCTCAGAGCAACACTGGTCTGAATCCTGCCCTCATTCCCTGGCTGTCCTGTGCCAGTGGCCTGGTTTCCTCTGTCTCTAGTCGAGGAATGAACACTGGGGGTGTCATCTTCAGATTGAGCCAACAAAAGTCCCAGTCCCCAAGGATGTACTGCACAGGCATCCTGCAGTGGACGACAGCGAGGTGGTCAACGGTGAACCCAGAGTGCCAGGACTTTTAATAGCCATGTGGCTGGGTTGAAGGCTCTATCACTGATGGTCTAGGTTGTTAGGTGATGTCATGGCTTCAATGGCCTGACACACCTGATCTGGGATCATCCTCCCTCTTCATCTTTCTGCTTATCCCTTGAAACCCCCTTTTGGACACTCCCTCACCCTATCCTCCCTAGCCTTTGGACACTTTCTTCTTATCTGGCCAGAAAATAAACTCGGTGAGCCAGGGGAGATTGAAACTCCGTGACCCACACTGAACCCTAGGGTCTACCAGAGGCTGTTTCCCTCTGCAGTCAGCGACCACTCAGATCTTGGATGTCATGAAGTTACTGAAGGGACAGTGGCTTGGTCCTACATACTTGCTTTAGGCTCTGAAACTGTCCCCACTGAGATTGTGAATGGTTGACTCCCTTGATCCAGGAACTCCAAACCAAGGCCTGCATGGTCCCTTCTTCTTCCTTTCCTCCTTTTCTCCCTCCCTCCTTCCCTCCTCTCTATCTCTTTCCTCTCTTTGCGTCACTCCTGGGCCTTAAAATCAGAGCCTGGGTGCTGTCCCTGAGCCTTTTTACTCAAGGCCAACAGTCTATGGCTTGAGCCACTCATCCACTTCTGGCATTTTATTTTTGGTAGTTAGTTGGAGATAAGAGTCTGATAGGCTTTCCTGCCTGGGCCTTAAGCCTCAATCCTCCCATCTCAGCCTCCTAAGTAGCTAGGATGACAGGAGTGAAGCAATGGTTACCAGCTCAAACCAAGATTTCTTCATGTGCTGTGGAACCAGCACTGGAACCTTTCATCGTGTATGACCCGCCTCCCTCCCCCCGAGCTTGGCACACAATGTAACAGTTTGTTGAATAAATAAATGAGCATCTGTCTATGAAAATACTACAGAAAAATCCCATCTAATTCAGGTAAGCATCCTGGGTGGAGGCAAAGCCTGATGTAGCTCTCCAACGGTTCTCCCTCCTCCCTCTTCAAACCCTCCTGGTGCCACTGCACTTAACTGTTTTTGTTCCAAGGACGTGAGCCATGATGTCCTCACTGGATTCCAGGACCTCTGGGATGCCTATCTTCTCAAAGATCTCTGTCCAGCCACTGACCAGCTCTGTGGCACTCCATTCCCCACTCAAGTTTGAACAAGGTTGTAGTGAGGTGAATGACAGGGTCAAGGGGCCTCCTCCCCACTCCCTGGGGCAGACAGGATGGTCCACTATATCCGGCCCCCAATTTTCATGTTGCAGAGAAAGGATCCTTGAGGCATCCCAGGTCTCTGAAACTCCCAGATTCCAGTGCAGGTGCTCGGAATTGTCTCTGCTCAGAGCTGGCAGACTGTGGATGGCAAGGTCATAATCTCTGCTCCCCAAGACATCCTCAACTATGGTGGTCACCCTAGAGAGAGCCAGAGGAGATTCAGCAGCTGCCAGAGAAAGGCAGTCAAGGCACGACATTCGTAGCAGGAAACCATCTGGCTTGAGAACTCTGCCTGTGCTGCTTTGAACATCATTGTTTGGTGGCTGAAATGGTCTGTCTAATTTGACACCGAATCCCAGACGTTTCTGGAAATTTTGAGCTTCAAGAAAGAACCCTGGAAAAGCTGGCATTTCACTTGTCCCAATCAAACTTAATGGGTTCCAAAATCAGTAGTCCCCTTTTCCTTCCAGACAGCCTACAGCAGGATACAGAAAATGGCATTCAGAGAGCCTTAGCTAACTGCCATGTCCTGATACCAAGCAGGCTCCAGCAGGGAGAACACACTTGCCTACCATTGCCCAGCTCAAGAGGGACACAGATTGGAGTCTGCAGGACTCCAGGGAGGACTGCCCACCAGTGCACTGCCCTGGGAGGAAATCCATGCCACCATTGGGGGCCCAGAGCCCCCTGCTCAAATGCCCATGGAAACCGTCAATGCCCTGGGTAAGATTCCCCTCTCATCCTCGGTCGTGGTGAACCATCTGCCATGTCACACCGTTCATCAATTCCCAGACCCTCCTAGCTTCACAGCCTCTGCCCTACACCCCCTATCTCCTTCCCTAATTATGTTTGGCAGACACATTCCCAACTTTGAATTAGCTACAACTATACACATGAGAGCAGACTGTCTGGCTGGAAGAGTGGGGCTGTGGTCACAGTAGCCTCATGAGCCTTCTGGCTAAAGACAGAAGGGCAGGTATCCACGCTAGTCTGTGGTTCACACAGGCCTCCTAGGGGAGACCCACGCAGGCCCAGCAGTTACTGTGGGCTGCAGGAAAGGGGAAGAAAGTGGTGGGAAGGAACATCTAATGAAACCTTCTCTAAAGGAGCCATGACACTGTGAAAGAGAAAACAAAAATTGTGGCTGGGCTCATACTGGGCATTAATGAAAAAAGAACAACAAATACACACATGCACACAAATAAAATGCTTTCGCTCGGGCTAGGAAGGTGGCTCAGTGGTAGAGCGCTTGCCTTGCATGCACGAGGCCCTTATCTCGATTCCTCAGCACCAGGTAAGCAAAAAGAAAAAAGTCGGAAGTGGCACTGTGGCTCAAGTGGTAGCGAGCTAGCCTTGAGCTGAAGAGCTGAGGGACAGCGCACAGGCCCAGAGTTCAGACCCCACAACCGGACCCCCCTCCCAAAAAATGCTTTTGATCTTTTTAGACATGCTGACTGTACAATGAGAAAGGTGATCTCTCTCTCTCTCTCTCTCTCTCTCTCTCTCTCTCTCTGTCTCTATCTCTCTCTCATACACACCTAAACACACAGACTCAGAGGTCTCTCATCTGGGCAATGTACCTGCTCAAGCACAGGGGTTCCCTTGTCAGAACCAGGGCAACCACCCAAGGGGAACAATGCTCCTCCCCCTTTCTCCAGGGCCAGACCCTTCCCTTTGGAAACAACCAGCCTTGACTCCCCCAAAACCCTAGGCTAGGACTCTGGGTGAAGGAGTCCCAAGACATGTGGCTCCTCAGAACCTGGACAGAAAACAAAGCAGGGGGTCATGGTGCCTCCAAAGAGGTGTCTGACCTGGGGTGGGGGCGTTGTTGGGGACTTTGATGAGGTCCTAAAGGCTATATACATGGATGGACTCCCTACTTCCAGCCTACATACTTCGGGGCGACTTGGCAGATTCTTGGGGAGGACAAGGGGACCAGATGGACTGGGAGCACTAGCAGAAGCTGGCAGAACTGGGAAATGTGATCACCCAGTCAGAACTGTTGAATGCTGGGGTTGGGGGTACAGGCCGGTTGTATGTGTTTCAGAGGGGCTGTGTTTTTCTTCCAAATACCCACCATCTATCTGACTCCAGTGCCCTCACCTCTCTAGTGGGCTCTTCTGGGAATGTCCTCAGGTGAAAGGGTGACTGAGCACAGAAGACAAGGGCTCACACAGCATGGGGGTCTATATTCTGCATCCAACACCCCCCTGCCCAGCAAAAGGGAAAAGAACCGAGAAGGCAGGTGTGGAGGTGCAGCTCCCCACCTCTGACTAAAGCCACCAGGGAGAGGAAGGGTGCAGATGCACAGCTGTGTGGCTCCCACTGCTCCAGGCCAGGGGCTCTGTGGTGCCCCCACCTCCCCATCCCTGCAGCTCCCCTTTTCCTGGAACACTGGCCACTAGGGATGAGGGTGGGATCCCCGGGTGTACAGCCACCTCCACCCCCAACCCCTGAGGTGCATTTGTGGCAGAGCCAGGACAGACTGTCGGGATGGGGGGGTGGGGAGGCGCAGGCAGGAAGGAAGGGGAAGGGGGAGGCAAGAGGCAAGGGTCCGGGTCCGCGAGGGTTGGGAGGAAGGGTAGAGTTGGGGACGGGGTTTACGGGGCGGGGGGGGGGCATGGAGTGCGGGAGCACAGATCGGCAACTCACGTAAACTGCTGGGAGAAGCTGTAGGCTGCTACTCCGGTGGGCGCCTGGAGTCTGAAGACCGAAGGCCTGAACCAAGTCAGGGCCACAAGCAGGCCAGGGGTGCACCAGCTCCCCCAGTTGACAGCTAGAGGCTCCGCGGGTCCAAGCCAGTAGCGCCATGTTTGAAACGCAGCGCGGGCACATGGTGGAGCTGCGCACAGCCTCTGCTCCTCCTCAGCCACCACCGCAGCCTCAGTGGCCTTCTAACCTGTGGCAGCCGCCATCTCAGCAGCCACTGCCTCTGCCGTGCTCCCCACTCCGGGACCTCAGACTCAGGACCACCATGGCTGAGCGCCTAAGAGGGGCTGTGTGTGGCTATGAGCCTGCCATGCAGGCTCTGCATGCTCTGTGCTCCCGGCCAGGACCCACACTATGATCAGAGCAGCCACCAGCCACTGAAGCCATTTCCATGGGTGCTAGTGCTCCTGCTAGTGCTTGTGCTCGCTCTTCTCCCAGCTCTCTCTGGGCCCCACATTCCTCTCCTGGGACACCCCACCCCTTCTGCACACACACCCCTGCCCCCTTAGGCTCCTGGCCATTGCTGCCACCATAGTGCGCTCCTGGGCCCCGCTCCATCCTCCCTTGGGCCCTAGCCCCCACCCATGGCCACAATTGCATCCCTGACTGGGCCCTGAGGCTTCTAGACCATGGCAATTGCAGCCTTACCTCAGCTCAGCACTACCCCCACCCACAGTACTGGCCCAGGTGATCGAATCTCCCCTCAGCCCCACCGCTGAAGGAGACTCTCCTCCATCCCCCTCCACTCCACACACCAAGCAGGTGCATGGTGACACTCATGTGTGTATGTGTGTTTGTGTTTGTGTGTGTATGTTGGGGATAACCATCTCTGAAGAACTCAGAATATAGTACCCTTTGGAATGACTCAGCACACAGCACTCTTCCAAAATCAGCACAAAGCACCCTGTGTAAATGACTCAGCACAAAGCTCCCTTTGAAGGACTCAGCATGTAGTATGCTGGGTAGAGTACTCAGCACAAAGCACCCTTTGAAGGAGGGAGTGTATGGACTCCCAGTTTAAAGGATTCAGTGCATGGCATGCTTTGAAAAACTCAGCACATAGCACTCTTTCCTAAGGACTCATCACACCCTGTGTAGAAGTACACTGTGTAAAACACCCAGTGCACAGCATCCTTCAAAAAACTCAGCACATAGAACAATTTTGAAGGATTCCGCACATACCACACTGTGGAAGCACTCAGCACACAGCACCATTTGAAAGACAGTACAGAGCACCCTGTGTAAAGGACTCGGCATACAGCACTCAAAAAACACCTCATCCCTCTCTTCCCAAGGGCTCAGCACATAGCAGGACCCTTTGGGATGCATTAGCACACCACACTTTTTGAAGGATTCAGCATACAGTATGTTGTGTAATGGACTCAGCATACAGCACCCTTTGAAAAACCCATGACTGCCCACTCTTCTCAGGGACTCAGCACATAGCACCCTTTGGGATGACTTACCAAACAGCACCTTTTTGAGGACTCAGCACAAAACCCCCATGTGGGAAGGACCCAGCAAATAGCGCCCTGTGAAGGACTCAGCACATAGCTGTAGGTCACAAATTCAGCTGTCATTAGAATTAAGGTACTTTCTTCAGTATCACCATTCTTCAGAAACACTGCACAAATCCTACTAGTTCACATTTAGACAACCTGTGTTTTATGGGGGAAGGCCAGCTAGGGGTCTTGAATTGAAAGCTTGGGGGCCCTGTCTCTGAGCACTTTGGTTAAATGCTAGAGCTCTACCACATGGAGGCACAGATCCAATTTCGTTTTTTTTTGGGGGGGGGGGTTTCTTTCACATGTTTTATGGTGATAAGTAAGGAAAAGTTGGGGTATCCGTGGGCAAAGGCTCTTAGTCAACCTGGAGCTGACCTTTCCCTTCCTTGTGTCCCTGGAAAGCTGGGCCTCCTGGAGCTCTCTTGGCCTAGAGTTGAACAGACCTGCTCTGGCATCAGCAATCAGGGTGAGCAAAAGTCAGCTTGGCTCTGGTCACTTCCCCAAATTGAACTCTAGAGGATAATGGCATGGGGCCGCATGTTCCGCATGTAGCCACCAGGGGGCAGGAGTGGCCCACCATAGGGATAGTACTTGGGAGTTGTGTTTACTCTTGCTTCCCTGGGGCCCCCATTATGATTCAAAGCCACCCTGGAGAGGAAAGTCCTTGAGACTCTTTCCTACAATTAACCATCCAAAAGCAAGTGGGGCTGTGGCTCAAGTGGGAAAGCACTATCCTTGAGCATGAAAACTCACACACACACACACACACACACACACACACACACACACACACCACATGCATGCAAAATCAGAGATTTCTACACTGCAGTCCTTGGGTATTCTCTACTTTTTCCACAATAAGCCTGGTGGCTGCTGGCCTAGGTGTTTGGTACATACAACATCACTTGGCATCTTCAATTTTGGGGGAACAGAATGGCTAGAAGGTCAACCTTCCCCCATCCCAGCTCCTTGATTGGGTCATGGTCTATCCAGGCCCTTTGGGGCTCCTTTACAGACTCACCAAGATGCCTTCAAAAGGCATCACATACTGGGCACTGGTCGCTCATGCCTGTCATTCTAGCTACTCAGGAAGTTGAGATCTGGAGGATCATGGTGCCAAGCCAGTCTGGACAGGACAGTGTATGAGACTCTTATCAATGAACCATCAGAAAAAAAAGTGGCACTGTGGCTCAAGTGGTAGTGTGCCAGCCTTGAGAAAAAGAGCTCAAGGACAGCGCTCACAGCCAACAACAACAAGGAGAGGCATTGCATGCTGTCTTTGGGATTGGCATGGGCCAAATATAATTGGAATTAATTATAATTGGAATTAATCAAGTCCTCTAAGACAAAGAAGTACCTCCTTTAGTCCTGTGCTCCTCCATCTCCTCTCACCCCCTGGCCTTGTCCATGCTTTGTGTCAGCATTGGTTTGGCTGGATGGAAGGGCTCCAAGGAAGATCCCAGAGCAATCTCCCCACCTCCTTCTGCCCTGCTCACCCTGCTGCTTCTGCTCTTTGCCATAGACCTTCTTCCTGGAATCCATCCATGAGGTCATCACCACCAACATAGTGGTGAGTGGTGGGTCTGGCCTAACTAGGGGCAGTCAGAGGTGGAAGTAGGTCTGGGACTAGAAGCTTCCACCTTGGGTGTAGGCTGAGGCCATGGCGGACCTTTATTTCTTCCTGAGCCTTGCAGTGGTGGGGAGACAGTGTAGACTTCACATTGAGTCAGGTAAGATCGGAATCTGGAGAACTACTTGTGTGGGTGAGGATGTGGGACTCAGGGGGCCAGTTTTTGGTACTCTCTTGGGCATCCCCTCTCCTTCTCTCATCCCTCAATGGTAGAAGAGAAACTTCAACTAAGGGTGTGGGGAGAGTGGTAAGGGGAATATTTTGGTGTGAACCAGACTTGTGCTTCATATTCATCCTAGCCCCTACTTCCTATTTATCTGAGGAATGGTCATATGGGTTTGGGAGGGGGAAAAATCATCCTAGCTGAGAATGTGGCTTAGTGGTAGAGTGTTCACCTAGCATGCCTGAAGCCCTGGGTTCTATTCCACACAGAAAAAGTGTAAGGGAAGGTGGGAGCAGCCTTGATCAAAAAGAGCTCAGGGACAGTGGCTAGGCATGGGTTCAAGCCCCAAGGCTGGAAGAACAAATCTTTGTTTTTAGGCCTTTCTTTTGCTTTGAAAACAATTTATTCTTTTTGATAAGCATAACATGGGTCTCTTTCCTGGCCACCAATGGACCCTTAGATGTCCCTTGAGTTTGGGCCAACTCCCTGCAGCCTCTGCCCTACCCTACCCTCAGTTTATCCTTCCTGTTGCCCGGCAGATGGAGGCCTGAGAGAAAGCCACTTGGTCACCTACTTCTGGTGGCTGCCAAGGCTTTTGAGAGTCAGTATGTCACATAGAGAGTCATCATCTGCATCAGTCTACAGGAGAAAGTGAGGGAGCACTCCTCCCCTGAGCCTGGGAGCTGTGGGCTGATCTAGATGGGGGCATCTAGGGTAGGACATGGTCCTTGGGGGAGTCCTCTGGCAGTTTCCATGCTGTCTTCAAGTTGCAATTCTTCAAAACCTTTTTGCTCCTACCTCATTTTACCCACCACAGGCCCTGAGGTGTCTGAAGCAGTGGTGGTGGTGGAGGGCTCAGCTTGTGCTGGCATCTGGAGACTGCTGTCTGTGCCTTCCCTTGTGAGGAGTGACAGCAGCTCCCACAGCACTCTCCTCTTCTCCAGCATCTCCTAGGACAGCGAGTGCATGCACTGGGCTTTGTCCCAACACAGCTCATTCAGGACCAACATCTGCTCTTTACACACCATGAGGGACTCCTCGATAGTTCGGATGTGTGCTGACAGCTGGCAGCATCAATGGGGAAGCTCACCTGCTGGACTCTGGAAGTCCACCTCATCAGGCAGGTCATGGATGAAGCAGATTTTTTTTTCAGATGCCCATGTGTCCCACTTCCCATCTCCACGCATTCTGTGGTGGCAGTTCATGGGGCTGAGGTCCTGTGGCTCCAGCTCAGTCTGGCACTGAGCTGCTGGGTCGGCCAGGGGGCAATTGCAACTGGCCCGCCATTCTTGTGGCAGGAGTTTCCCCCTGTGGATCTCATCCTCCAAGAGTACTCTCAGAGCCATGTCACTCTTGGTCTGGGGAACATCTCCATCCTCTGTGATGGTCACATCGCAATGGAGGCGGTTGCAGAGAATCGCCTCCTTATCTTTTGTTTCTGCAGGGCTCATGCCTTCACCTTGCACAGGGAAAGCCAGGAAGCTCAGCTGGGCCTGCAGGCACTCCTCCTGTGATCTGGTGGCTTCCAGGCACTTGAGAGTGTCCTGCCACTTTGTGGACACCACCTGGTCCCTCCAGTTTGTTGAGCCCTTCACTTGCTTCAGCTTCTCCAGCAGCTGGGTCTGCCTCTCTAAGTGCTGCTGCAGGGCCTCCTTCTCAGAGCACAGCCGCTCATTGGAGGAGATGTGCCATTCACAGGAGGCTCTGAACTCCTGCACTGGCCCAGGGACTGCTCCTGCTGCTCCTGAGCTGCTTGGCTCTCTCTCTCAGCCACCACTACCGATTTGCCTATCTTCTCCTCTGAGCAGTCCTACTGTTCTAGCAGATGTTTCTTCATCTGCTGCTCTGAGTCCAGGATGCTGGTGAGCTCCTCCTTCTCACTGCTCACCCTGTGGAGAGCTTCCCACAGAAGGGCCAGCTTTTCCTCCAGTTGTCCATCCCACACACATGCTCATGTGGGGTCTCAGGGATCTCCTGCTGATCCTAGGCTTTCTCCTCCAATCTCTGCAGTTGCTCCTGCTGCTCCATGTTCTGAAGACAGAGACTGGTTTTCCTGGACCTGGATGTGAAGTTGTTCCTCCATGTTTTTCAACTCCATCTCCTTGGTGTAGGCCTGGGCTTGCAGATGCCACTTGGCCTGAGATGGTTCCGTGGGGGGTGTGTGGCTTTACCAGCTTCCTTCTAAGTTTCTGCAGCTCATTCCCTAGGTCCAACACATGCCTTGGCCCTCATTCCTTCTCCTCTGTCAGTTGGTTCAGCCATTGGGTCAGCCGCCATGCCTCCTCCTTTCGTGCGTACCTCTCAATGCTCACGTCCTCCATGAAGGTGTCTCTCTCCAGATTCGCTGTGGTCACCAGCCAGCTCAGGTTGTCCAGTAGTCTCTTTAGTACCGCATGCCCCTCCAGCGCTTGTTGGAGCTTGCATATTCTCTTCTTCACGTTGCTCCTCTGTATCCACAGCACTTCCACCTTCTCCTGCAACTCTGTGTTCACTTGCTCTAGGACATTTTAGCTTCTGGTCTTTTCTTAGAGCTGAAGGGTCACATCATTCAGCTGTTTGAAGAACATTTTGGTCTCCTTCTTTGCAGCAGTGACTGCAGAAGCCGCTATCTCCAGCTCTGCCATGGGCAACTCTGTAGCTTGCAGGCAGCTGGTGAGAGCTTCGTGCTCCCTTTGTCTGTCATCAGTGGCCTGCTGCACTTGGGCCAGTGCACATTGTAAATCGCTTTCTGCTGAAACCAACTGCTGTATGGGTGCCTTGTGGATCTCTACCTGCATTTTTGGTGCTGCATGTATCTGGTCTATCTTCTCCCTCTCTTACTCCCATTGATCCTGTGGGTCTGTGTTTCCCTGCTTCAGTGGTTGGATCTTGGCACAGAGTACCTGGTTTCTTCTTTTTTTAAAAAAATTTATTTTATTTGTGAACATACTGTACAGAGGGGTTACAATTACAATGCATACATTTCTTACCAAATTTGCAGCCTCCTCCTTTGTTTACCCTTCACATCCCTTCCCAGCCTCCCCCCTCTCCCTCAATCCCAATCCTTCTCATTCCCCCCCTCCGTTTCTTCTTTTCTGTGGTCCAGGGTGGGCACTACAGGCGGATAGCACCTCTGTGGATCCTTGGTGGTATTGGGACCCTTGACACTCTGGAATCTGGTGGCTGTGACTGTGTCCAAAGGCAGGGGAGGCCCATGGTCCGCATCACCTTTGGCCGGACTCTCCATTCAATCTGGCTCCCCAGTGGTGTTTGTCTTGGGGATCCCTCCCTTTTTCATGTTGTTTTCTTGAATGTTTCAGGGCTGTCGGGAGGATACTGCTGGTGTTCTTGGGGCATTTTCTTGCCCACAGTTCTCTCATTGATTCTTATTGTTTCAGACATCTGAGACCCGGGATGGGAAAGTTGGGCTGGCTATGTTCCCAGGCTCTAGGAAATCCTCTCTTCTCCCACTCACAGACTAGGATGTCATTTCCTACTCTACCTCAAAGTCGAATGGAGACTCTTGCTCACCACTCAGCCACCTCTACCTTCCTCAACTGCTGGTAGTGGTGTCACCCAACAGAAGGAATCCAGTTGCTACTGGGAAGCATGGAATGTGGGCGTGGCCACTATTCTTGTATCCCATTGGTCAAAAAGAACCATGAAAGAATGGGGATGTGCATGGAATGCTTTGATGCAGACAGAATGGATGGAGTCAAGATGACAGCAGCCCCTTTACCAGGAAAATATGTCCAATCCAGTTGGGGACAAGAGGGAGACCTGCTTTATCCAGATGGCTGCACAGATTGTTTTTTATGTCTGTTTGTTGCCAGTCCTGAAACTTGAACTCAGGATCTGGGCACAGTCAATGAGCTGTTCTTGTTCAAGATTAGCCCTCTACCACTGGAGCCACACAGCTCTACTTCGAGCTTTGTTGGCATTGAGGTTGGACAGGGGTCTCAAGGACTTTCCTGCCTAGGGTGACTTTGACCATGATCCTCCTATCACAGCCTTGTAAGTATGAAGGAGGACTGGTGAGAGCCACTGGTGCCTGGTTAATCATTGTTCGGGATTATAGCTTCCCCATTAGCCTGCAAGCCTTCAGCAATGCAAGGTGAAGTATCCTTTGGAGCTGGATCACTCAGACCGAGATGGCCACGGTGCAAAAGAAGAAAATGAAAAAACACCATCCCACCATTTTTTTTCTGTGCATCTCCCCCTATCCCCCCCCCCAGCACAAGACCTGAAGTTCTAGGATCTCAGGATAGGCTGTGTTTCCAGGGGCTATACCCCAGTCTATGGTGATGAAAGCTGATGCACGGTTGCCATGACCTGAGTTCAAGACCGTACTTGGCAAAAAAAAGCAAATAAAAATAAAAAATAGCTCCCTGGCTTGCAATTCATGCTATTTCTCCGACGTTTGATTTTGAACTTAAGGCCTGGGTAACTCTGAAGCACTGTGGATGAAGGGGAAGCTCACCATGCTTGAAGACAAGAAAGTAAGGCCTGGTCCCTAGGCCTGAATTCAAGTACCCAACCCAGAAACATTCTATTTATATACATTGTAAAGGTAGGATTTGTACTTACGTATAGATGGTCAGTCTATATCCTATTTGTTGTGGTTATTTATTGTATTTTTGTTTTATTCATTTATTTTTCATTTTTTAATTTGAAAATACTGTACAGAGGGGTTACAACTACAAGGTCAAGATAATGAGTACAGTTCTTATCAAGCATTGTAGCCTCCTCCTTTGTTTCCCCTTCTCATCCCTTCCCATCTTCCTCCCAGCTCCCCCAATCCTTCCCGCTCTGCCCCACCCCGCCCCTGCCGCACCAAAGTTGTAAAGTTCGTTTTCGACAAAACGACTTGTACATCTCATTGTTGCAATGGGTCCACCTCTATCCCTATTTAAACGATTTGTTTTTCCCCTTCCCCTCCACAAATTATACCTACATCAAATACAGTGAAAGCAGGGGTTATACTGTGGGGAAGGGACATACAAAGCAACAAAGAATTAATATTATAAATATGTTAGAAACAATCCCAAGAAAGAAAAAAAACATTTGAGTATATATCTTAGGGTTCATTTCCCTATCATCACCTTATCTGACCTTTTCTGCTTGACTCAGACATATTCTAGATATTGCAAATAAGGGAAACAATGGGACCTATATTTCTTTGGACCTGGCTTACTTCACTTAATAGAATTTTTCCAAGACTTTTCATTTCCTAATAAATGGGGCAATGTCATTTTTTCTGATGGAGGCATAGAATTCTATTGTGTATATATACCACATTTTCTTGATGTATTCATTTACTGAGGGGCATGTGGGTTGGTTCCATATCTTAGCTATAGTAAATAGTGCTGCAATAAACATAGTCATGCTGGTAGCTTCAGTGTGGTCTTGTTTGTAAACATTTGAGTAAATGTCCAAAAGTGAGATTGCTGGGTCATCGGGGAGATCTATGTAGAGTCTTTTGAGGAACCTGCATGTTATTTTCTAAAGTGGTTGAACAAGTTTACACTCCCATCAACAATGCAGTAAAGTTCCCTTCTGTCCACATCCCCTCCAGCATCTGTTGTTTTTAGAGTTCTTGATTCTAGCCATTCTAACTGGGGTGAGGTGGTATCTCAATGTTGTTTTGATTTGCATTTCTTCTATGGCTAGGGAGGTTGAGCATTTCGTCATGTGTCTATTGGCCATGCTTCTTTCCTCTTCAGAGAAATTTCTCTTTAAGTTGTTAGCCCACTTATTTATTGGGCAGTTGTTTCTTTGAGGATTTGTTGTTGGGGGATTTAATTTTTTGAGTTCCAATTATATTTTAGATATGAGAATTTTTTTGACTGTGATGATACATATTCCATTTATAATATTGATGACAACCCATCACATAGTATCTAGATTTGTAGATGTGTTCTCCATCATGTTTGACAACCAGGACTCTCAGAGAAAAGGAAAACAGGTATCACACTCAGCTTCTTACTCCATGATCCAATTATTGCCAGTGCTGGGATCTGAACTCAGGGCCTGGCAGACCCAATTCAGACCCTGAATGGGGGTATCAACATGGCAACCTCTAGCCAATGAAGCTGCCAGGGAATTTCCACACCATGAGATTGAGCCATAGGGCTGGACAATATAGTCATACATGGATAGACAGGTGGTAGAATACCAATAAATATATATTTGTACAGAGTGCCAGAGACATCTACCTAGGATTCAATGACATCAACTACATTCCTACTACCTCTTAGGTATTTAGTATGCCACCATTGAAGAAATAGTATTCTTTCATGCTTAATAAACCATTCATTAAGATGAATCATCGTCCTAGGATCATTGCATCTAATTTTGGACTAGACCAATAAAAGCAGAAACTTCTCATTCAATCATGAGTTTGCTAACATTTCATTGTTATTCCCATGCATAGGAACAAGTATCTTGGGATCTCCCCCACTGGTAGGTGTCAGTACCAGGATTCAAGCTCAGGGCCTATGTTGCCACATGGGCCTACCTTTCCTGATAGCCCATTAGCCTTCTCCAATGCAAGGTGAAGTACCCTTTGCAGCCATGTAATTCAGACCCAGGATGGTCACCGTGCCAAAGATGAAAATATAAAAAATCCATCCTGCCACATTTTTTCTGTCATTTTTATTTCATTTGTTCCTGCAAACTTCACAGCTTAGGATCTCAGGATTGGCTACGGGCCCATGGTTGCCCACCAGCCTAAGGTGATCAAAGCTGAGGCAGAGTTGTCAAATCCCATGATTGGCAATAATAATAAAATAATAACACACCCTGGCTCAGAATTCTCTCCATTTTTCTGTCACCTCTGAGATTCCAACTCAGGTCTGGGAAATTTTGTTGCACTGTGGGGGAAGGTGAAGCTCACCATCCTTGAAGACTACAAGGTCAGGCTTAGTCCCAGGGCCTGAACTGAAGCCCCAGCACTGGCAAAAATCATATGCTCAACTGCTTTACACATAAGATTTCTCTTTACATAGTGATGTGAAATGCATCATGCATTCAGTGTAGTTATTCTTTATATTGTGTGTCTTAGTCATGGATGCATTTTGTATTTTATTACATATGATGACAGCTATAACTGTGCTGACATGGATGGCAACTGATTCCCATGAATATAAAATTGCCTATATAGCATACTGCATCCTAGCTGAGACCCAGGACTTTCACAGGACAGAAAAACAGGTACAATGATTGGCTTCTCACATCAGGATTCATCTATTGGCAGTGCTGGGATCTGACCTCAGGAACTGGCAGGCCCAATAGGCAAATGGGTCCAGGTAAGCACACCAGCCTTTGAGCCACTAAGGAGCTAGGCCATTCCCAGGATCTGAGATTGAACCCCGCAGTAATGGTGACTAGTGATGGAATCCAATCTACCTAGTGACTAACAATTCTTGGATCTTCCTCAATGACTCCATTTCATGACTGTGATGATTATAGTCATGTTTCATCAACTCTTCATTAAAAATAATTGATACCCAATGAGTCTTGCCTATCATTTCATCCTCGCATCAAGCAGGAACTACTCATTCAAAGATGAGATTGATTGTATTCCACGACTCTTCCTAGGTCTGGAAACCAGTGTCCCAGGATCTCCAGACATTCCCTCATCGTAACAGGGCTGACTGGGATTCGTCCACAGGGCCTTCACTGTCTGGTTACCCTTGGCTCCACCGAAAATCAGCAGGCCTTCAGCCATGCCAGGTCACCTTCACTCTGCAGGCAGCCATGTTTGGACCCAGAATGGTCACCATGCAAAGGAAAATGAACATAAAAGAGCCAGGTGGAATTTCCTCTGCTTTTTTTCCCTCGAAGGGCCTGCCAGGCTTTCTTGACTGGTCTGGCTTGTATCTCCTGCTCGGCTTTTTTTCTCAAAGCTGGAGCTCTACCCTCTGGGCCACTGAAACACTTCTGGTTTTCTGGTGATTTATTGGAAATAAGAGTCTCACAGATTTTCCTGCTCGAGCGGGCTTTGAACAGAGATCTCCTGAGGAGACTTCAATTTACTTTCTTCAGGATTCGCCGAGGATCTATCTGCTCCACACAAGCCCTTAGTCAAAATCTCGAGAGGTACTGGAGAAAAACGGAAACATGATGATGCATCTAGTGTGTTCTAGATAATTAAGGTTGGAGACACAAAACATTTATAATTGTTAGATATTTTCATAGGCCTTAGGAGTAATGCAGACAGCATGAGGATCGCTCCAGCTTTTGGTCCTCTCATCCTGAGGCAGTAATTTCACTGCAGCTCAATGCTAAGTGGCTGAACTGGCATGTCCTGTGGACATTTGCTGCCAAAATCATGTGACACTCATTCTCACTTTTGGCTTTAAACCTGTGACCAGAGGAGAAGAGGAGGAGAGAAAATCCTTCTCAGAGAAAGCACCTATAAACAACATTGGGTAGTTTACTTATAAATTCAAAGAATTGGAATGATGCTGTTAAATAGTCAGATTGTCTAAATTAAAAAAATGAAAAAGAAAAGAAAGGCAGCTGCTAGTGGCTGCTGACTATAATCCCAGCTCCTCAGGAGGCTGAGATGTAGAGAATCTGAGTTTGAATCCAGCCAGCATAGAAAAGTCCATGACACTGTTATTTCTAAGAGATCACAGAAAACCCAGAAGTGGGGTTGTGGCTCCAGGCTAATTCATTACACTTGAGCAAAAGTAACTCAGGGACAACAACTATGCTCACAGTTCAACCCCAGGACCTGCTTCCATGTCTTTGTGCATGTGTGGATGTATTCCTATAGGTGAAGCTCAGAGTAGCTATGATGAAAGTCACCAAGCTAGAAAATTTGTTTTCAATACAATGATTTCATAACACAGAGACTGCTTTCATGACAGTGCATGTTCCTGGGCTCCCCTCACAGATCCCAATACATCCTGAGGGTTTCTTTGCCTCCCAGGCCTGCGGGAAGAAGTCTCTCTCATTGTCTGGTCAGGCAGACAAAAGACCTCAGTCCTGTACAGCTGTGTAACAAACAACTCCAACTGTGCCAATTAGTGAGGATGAGTGTGGATGGGCTCTGAAGGTCAGGACAAAAAGGCCTCTTTGTACCTCAAGGTATCTCTCTCCCCAGTGCTCCATTTTGACAGGCAGCCTTCATTTGTGCCACCTCCTTTGGCAGGCCAAGTTCCCAGCACTTATCTTGCCTTTGTAAGACTATATTCAGGTGTTCAGATACAGTGCTCAATATAATTCAGGAGTCCTTCTGGCAGACAACTAGGGCACTTAACCTCAAGAAATGTTTCATTGAGGGTGATGATGGGCCTATGATGCCTCTGCTAGGTTTCCGGAAGCTTTGGAAATCCAAGCACATGTCTGATCTCACCATGCTTGCTGTCATCTAAGACTGCTGAAGCACATTAGGTATTGAAACCTTTGACATCTCTTAGTTGAGCCCTGGGTGGCAAAGTTTTGGGGTTGTACACAGAGCCTGGGTGCTGACCATGAGCTCAGAGCAGGAGCCCAGTGTTTACCATTTTGTGTCACAGCTTTACTTCTGGTCTGTGTGTGTGTGTGTGTGTGTGTGTGTGTGTGTGTGTATGTGCAGACATACACCAGTCCTGGAGCTTGAACTCAGGATCTGAGCACTGTACCTAATTTCTCTTGTACAAGAATAACCCTCTCCCACTTGTGCCACAGAGACACTTTAGGCTCTAGTGATGTGTACCTGAGAAATCAAGTCCAGAGTTTCATAGATACAAAGCACTCTACCCCTAGGCACATTCCCAGACCTCTTCTTCAGGTTTGTTATTTTGTTTCTTTTTTGTTGTTGTTGGTTTAGCAGTTGAAGTCTGGGCCTGGGTGCTGTGCCTCAAGTCTTGAGCTCTACAACTTGAGCCAAAGCACCATTTCAGGTTTTCTCATGGTTCATTGGAGCTAAATATCTCGAGGACTATCCTGCCCAGGCTAGCTTTGAACCATGATCCTCAGATCTCATCCTCCTGAGGAGCTAGGATGACAAGCATGAGTGACAAGCATCCAGCTTCCACTTCAGGTTTCTTAGTGGTGAATTGGAGATAATAGTCTCATGGGACCTTTGGTGTCTGGCATAGTTTGGAAGCCAGATCCTCAGATCTCAGCTTCCTGAGAAGGCAGGCTGACAGACCTCAGCTATAGACCCCTAGGCTGTGGCACTCTACTGCAGGGGTTCTTGGCTCCACATGGTGGAGTGCTAGCCATGTGCCCAAGAGGTAAGGGTCAGTGCCTATGCCGCTAGTTCAAGGTTCATGACTGAGAAAAATCAAAACAAAACAATTGTCTGCAGTAGACAACTCACCCACTCTTCAGTAATACATAATTTTGTCTCTGCCATGGGGACATATCTGCATCTCAATATTCTTGTCTGCATAATCATCTCAGTTGTGTAGCTCTTATGAGGACCATATGAAAGAATGCACTCTGTGAAGGACAGAGCAGATGGCACTCTTTGAAGGACTCAGCACACAACATCCTGTGAAGACTTAGCACCCAGCACCCAATGCAGGACTCAGCACACTGCACCCTGTGACGAACTCAGCACACAGCACCCTATGAAGGACTCAGCACATAGCTCTATTCCACAAGCTGTCATTAGAATTAGGTTGCTTTCATCAGTATCACCATTCATTGAGGAATATTTCACAAATCACACAAGTTCACATCTAATGCTTTAGTGGGGTGTTTTTTGGGGGGCAGGCTACCCATAGGGCTTGAACTCAACGCATGTGGATAATGTTCTAATAACATTTGCTCAAGGCTAAAGCTCTACTACTTAGAGCCACATCTCCAAGAGTCTCACATACTTCCTACCAGGTCTTGACTTTAAAGCTCCCAAGCAACCAGGATGATGGGGGTAAGCCAGCAGCATCTGCTTCTGTGGAGCTAGGTTGCAGCTGTTTACATCTGCCTAAGTCAGGTTAGGTGGCAACTGTCAGTGCCAGACTCCTAGCTTGTTCTGTGATGTGGTATTTGAAGTCCTGTCCTTCTATAATTGCAGTTAGAACATTCTACCATTTTTGGCAGCAGTGGTGGGGCTTGAGTAAGGGCTTAGACACTGTCCCTAAACATTTGTGCTCAAGGCTAACACTCAATTGATTGTAAGACAGCAGAACTTCCAGGTTTTCTGCTTATGTGGCACTGAGGAATTGAACCCTGGGCTTCGTACTTACTAGGGGAGCATTCAATCATTGAGCCCCAGGAGTAAAGGAGGTATAAATAGATAAATTGTTGTATATAAATATTATATAGACAAAAGAGAGATGTCTATATTATTACATTATAGATAATATCATTATCAATTATTAGGTATTAAATTATATCTCCATTTAATGATGTATCTCAGCTAGCAATTAATAAAGCATTAATTAATACTCAATATCCTGTTATTGTTTATCATATATTTACATACATCCATACATATAATTGAATATTTTATAGAATGAGACAGATGTGTATATATTATTAAATTATGCATTATGTGCTACTACCAATTATTAGGTATTTATGTCTCCATGAAATTTTTATTCTGTTAATACTTAATAAAATATTAATTAAACTTAATTCACATCTTATAGTTACCGCATCTAATTTTATCCTAGAATTATTCATTACTAATTCAATCTGTTTATCATTTATTGTAGTGACAATTCTTCCACCTATGATTTTTTTTACCTTTGTGACATTCTAGTTACATAGCATGTTGATTTGCATCCAAATTATACATCCTACCTGACACTGAGCACTTTCAAAGAAAAGAAAATCATGTGTCATACTCGGCTTCCCACTCCATGATTACATTTTGGCAGTGTTGGGATCTAAACTCAGGGCCTAGAAGGCTCAATTCATTTATGGGTGGCTGCCAGCACAGCAGCCTCTAGCCAATTCAGCTGCCACATTGTTCCTAGGCCCTGATATTGAACCCCATATATTGAATCCATATTGTGCTTAGTGTAGCTATTCATTTTTTGTTTTATTCATTTATTTACCATTTGTTTTATTGACTGTTCTTACACATGGACTATTTATTACATTTATTACATAGGATATATTTGCCTATGTATGAAACTTCACACCTGACATCCAGGACTTTCACAGCAAAGGAAAACCTGTGTCACCAAGGGTTTCTTACTCTATGAATCAATTTTTGTGAGTGCTGGCATCTGAACTCACAACCTACAAGGCCCAATTCATGAATGGGGGAGTGTCAGTACACTAGCCTGGGGCATATTGAGCTGACAAGCAGTTTCCAGCACCTGAGATGGAGCCCCAGGGGTTGACAAAATAATAACCGATTGACATGCAGATGGTAGTACACAAATAAATATAGATCTTTATAGAGTGCCAGAGATGTCTATACATTATTCAGTTAAATAGGCTACATTCCTACTAATATTTGGGTATTTTTAATGCCTCCATGTAATTTATATTATTGTTTTCATCCTTAATGAATTATTAATTAAATCAACCACCATCCCGAAACTATTGTGTCCATGTAATTAATAGTATTCTTTTAATGTGTCAAAAATATTCATTAAAATCCATCGGCCTCCTAAAATCACTCTAATTTTATAGTAGCATCATTCAGGAACAACTAATTCAACCCTGACATTCATAACCTTCCATCAGTATTCCTATGAATAGGAACGAGATTATTAGGATCTCCCACCATTTGTAAGGGTCAGGACCAAGTTTTGAACCCAGGGCCTATGTTGCCATGTTGGCCTATGACTTCCCTGGTAGCCCTCCAGCCTTCAGCAATGCCAGGTTTCCAACACTTTTCATCCATGTTATTCAGACACAGGAAGGTCACCTTGCAACGAAAACAAATATAAAACTGGCAGCCATCTGCAAGTTTCAGGTTTTTCTTTGTTTCTGTGTTGTTTTATGTATTTATTATTCCTGTTAGCATTTGTGCTGTGGGTCCAGTGGCTGCACCCCAGCCTGGAGTGAGCAAAGCTGAGGCAGAGTTGCCATGCCCTTAGTTCAAGCTCTGTGCTTGACAAAAATAAATAAATAAATAAATAATCACTTTAAAATATTTTTAAAATTATGAGGCTGCTTGGCTTGGAATTTATGCCATTTTTTCTGCCAGTCCTGGGATTTGAACTCAGGGCCTAGGTCCATCTACAGCACTGTGGTAGAAGGGGAAGCTCACCAAGTTGGTAGACAAGAAAGTCAGGCCTGTTCCCAGGGCCTGAATTCAAGTCCTAGCTCTTGCCAAAATAATATTCCTATGCATTTTAAATACAGGATTCTTATTTACATATGCATGTTTACTGCATATTGCAGTTAGTGTGGTTATTCATTTTATTCTGTGTTTTATTTATTTCTTATGTATTTTAGTGAGTATGATTACACACATAACCTTTTTTACATCTTATTACATAGGATATAGATTTGCCAATGTACTATACCTCATTCCTGAGACCCAGGACTTTCACCGATAAGGAAGACAAATGGGATATTTGGCTTCTTCCACGAGGATTACTTAAGTTTTTGGCAGTTGAGTAAGTGCATCTTGAGTAAGTGTCTAGACACAGTCCCTAAACTTTTATGCTCAAAGCTAGTATTCGACTGCTTGAGCCACAGCATGACTTCTGGATTTTTCTGAGCAACTGGTAGTGAGGAATGGAATCCAGGGCTTTGTACATACTCGGTGATCACTCTATCACTGAGCCCCAGGAGTGACAAGTGTATAAACAGATAAATGTGTAGAGATAGATAGATAGATAGATAGATAGATAGATAGATAGATAGATAGATGTATATGTATAAAACAAAAGAGATATCTGTATATTATGAAACTGCATATATGATATTACTACCAATTATTGGCAATTAAATTATTCCTTCCCTTTTTAAATATCATGATTGAATACATAATAAAGTATTAATTGAAAATTAGTCAATGTAGAATAATTGTTTTGTATAATTTTAGAATATAATCATACACTACTAATTTAAATGTTACTTTTATAACATTCCATTTGTATGGATGTATATCAGAATGCGTTTCTTAGAACCACCCACCATTCATTAGTGGCAGTTCCAAGATTTGAACTCCAGGCCTAAGTTGCTTGTTTCAGCTATTGCTTCCCTAATAGCCCACCAAACATTAGCAATGAAATGTCATGTACACATTCTGGGGCTTGTCATTTAGACGCAGGTTGGTCACAATACAAAGGAAAAAAAAAGTGAAACCACCTTCTTGAACTTCTCAGTTTTATCCTTCTCCTTTTTATTTTTTTTTTTTGCCAGCTCTGAAATTTGAAGTAGGGTCATAGGATCTAATGATCATCTGTGGCAGAGATGCGAAGACCTGAGTTCAAGCCCTGTGCTAGGCAAAAAAAATGTAATAATAACAATACCCTGGCTAGGAAATTGCACCATTTTTCTAGCAGGCCTGGGATTTGAAGTCAGGGTCTGGGTAACTCCGTGACACTGTGTGTGAAGGGGAAAGCTCACCGTCCTTAAAGACAAGAAATTAATGAGGCTGGGAAGTTGGCTCAGTGGTAGAGTGCTTGCATTGCATGCATGAAGCCCTGGGTTCAATTCTGCAGTACCACATAAACAGAAAAAGCTGGAAGTGGCACTGTAGCTCAAGTGGTAGAGCGCTCACCTTGAGCTGAAGAGCTGAGGGACAATGCCCAGGCCCAGAGTTCAGGCACCATGACGGGCAAAAAAAAAAGAAAAAAAGGCAAAAGACACTCAGACCAGTTCCCAGGGCCTGAATTGAAGCCCCAGCACTGGAAAAAATAATCTTCATATATGTGAGATCTATTTACATATATGGGTTCTACTGCATATGACATTTATTACCCTTATTTATTTAGTGTTATTACACATATAACATTTATTTTATTACATCATATTTCATATGACATATTTGCATATGGATTATACATTGTATTGAGACCCAGGACTTTCACAGAGAAGGAAAAAAATGTGTCAAATTGGCTTATTATTCCACAAATAAATTTTTGGCTATGCTGGGATTTCAACTCACCTACAATGACCAATCCATAAATGGGGAACAGTCTTAGCACACCAGCCACCACCAAACTGAGAATCCAGGAAATTCTGAACACCTGTAATCAAGCCACAGTAGTGCCCAATAAATAGATGTGCAGATTGATTATATATATATATATATATATATATATATACATTCATATATACCTGCATATATATGTATATATATACACACACATACAAAAAGGATATTATTAAATTATATATATACATTATTACCAATTATTTGTTACTAAATGGTGACTCCATTTTATGAAGTATCATGGTTGAATACTTATGAAAGTATTAATTAAAATTAGTCAATATTCTTAATCATAACATGGTGCTAGAATGAAGATATGAATCCAATAATTTTGGTGTGGCATTCTAAAATAGAATCATGAATTAAATGCAAATTTAATTATTACTTTTATTACATTCTATTAGCGTTCACATGAACAGGAATGAGCTCATCAGGATCTCCTCCATTTGTGGGTGGTAGTCATAGCACTCGAATTCCAGACCTGGGTAGATTACTTTGAATGCAAACCATTGGAATGACACCGTGAAGATTTCAGATTGTCATGATTAAAATAAAGAACAAGAAGAAGAAAAGAAAGCCAGGTGTCGGTGACTCCTGCCTATAACCCTAACTCCTCCGGAGGCTGAGATGTAGAGAATACCAATTTGAATTCATCCAGGGCAGGAAAGCCCACAACACTCTTGTTTTTAAAAGATCATAGGGGAAAAAAACCATGAGTGGGGCTGTGGCTCAAGGGCAGAGTGCTATCCTTGAGCAAAAGGAGCTCAGGGACAGGGCCTAGGTTCAAAGTACAACCCTGGACCTCTCCCCCCACCCCCAAAAAAAGGAGGCAATAACTCCATGTCTCTGTGTATGGATAGATGATGTATGGATGATGGGCATTCAGCAGTTTGACCATGTCCATCCCCCCAATCTGGGCAAGTCCTCAGAGAGTCCTAAGTCTGAGCTAGCAGCTTGAACAAAGCATCCTTCTCTGCCATTTAATAACTGAAGCCCCGCCGGCATTGCCTGGACTGTGCAACAGGTGCCTTAGGTTCTGGCTGAGATGTCCCATCGGGACAACTAGCAGCCAGCCACTGCCTCCAGGGAAGCCACAGTTCCTAGGCTGTAGGAGTTGTGAAAGGTTCTGGCTCCATATTCTCTAACCCTCTGTAAAATATGTGAGCCTACTCCTCTGTGGTCTGGTGGCTATCCCTCATTCACCATTCCTCATTGCCAAGTCTCAGACTGGTCCCAAATCTTGGCAAAGATATGAAATAGCCAGCGATTTCTGCACCGAAAGGGGTAAGCCAATAAATCCCACCCTCATAGTTCCTGTCAGAAGTGAGCCTTGGGCTGCGAATGTGGCTTAGTGGTAGAGTGCTTACCTAGCATGCACGAAGCCCTGGTTTTGATTCCTCAGGATCACAGAAACAGAAAAAGCCAAAAGTGGCACTGTGGCTTAAGTGATAAGAGTGCTAGCCTTGACCAAAAGAAACTCAGGAACATGCCCAGACTCTGAGTTCAAGCCCCAAGACTGGCAAAAAATCAGCCTGGTGAGACATATTCTTCTGGTACTCATAGGAGGGCCAAGGTTAGAGGTAAGTGGTAGGGTAGAGGACAGTTGCTGGTGGTTCACACCTGTAATCTTAGCTACTCAGGAGGCTGAGATCTGAGGATAACAATTGCAAGCAGGAAAGTCTATATGAGACACTTTTCTCTAATTGAACACCCCAAAAGTCAGAAGTAGAGCTGTGATTCAAGTAATAGAGTGCTAACCTTGAGCACAAAACCTCAGGGATAGCATCCAGGCAATGAATTCAAACCCCAGGACTGGCACAAACACACACACACACACACACACACACACACACACACACACCAAGCTAGAGCATTTGCCAGTCAGCCTGCACAAGTTCCATTTCAATATTAAAAAAAGAGGGAGAAGGGAAGGAAAGACTTGCTCCTGGAGGTGATATAACCAGTGCCAAAATTCCCCAGAAGTTCTAAGATGTGGAACAAGATAGCCTCAGGCAGAAGGTACAACATGCACAAAGTTTCCTGAGGTGTGGTGTAGAATAGGTGGTGTGAGTGGAATGAAGGTTCTGTGGCTTCAGACAAGTCCAGCAGGACATTCAAGTCTGGGTCAAGGTTTGTACTTAGCACAGGGAGGGCAGAGGGTGGAGGTCCCAGAATGGGACCCAGGGGGAAGATTAGCTTGGCTTTTCACCATGGACCCCAGCCATTTCCTGTGGCTGGAAGCCTATTTTTCACAGCTCTTGACCCTCAGGCCTCCTTTGCATGGAGGACTCAGGGCAATGCAGGGAAGAATACTTGCTTAAGAAAAGCTTCTAGCCCAATACCAGTGGTGGCTCAACCCCTGTAAATCCTAGCTACTCAAAAGACTGAGATCAGAAGTCGTGGGTCAAAGCCAGCTCAGGGGAAGAAAGTTAGTGAGACTCTTCTTGCCGATGAACTACCAAAAGCCAGAAATGGAGCTGTGGCTCAATAGGTAGAGTGCCAGGCTTGAGGCAAAAATTAAAGAGACCAGAGCCCAGACCCTATACTGCCACATAAAAAATAAAGAAAAGCTTTCAGGAGTTCCTAGTCCACTGTGGTGAAAGTCCAAATCAGTTGGGTGCTGCTGGCTCATGCTTATCCTCCTAGCTCCTCAGGAGGCTGAGATCTGAGGATCATGGTTCAAAGCCAGCCCAGGTTGGAAAGTCCGGGAGACTCTGATCTCCAGTGAACCACAGGAAAACTGGAAGTGGTACTGTGGCTCAAGTGGTAAGCTGAAGAGCTGAAGGGACAGGGCCCAGGCCCAGAGTTCTAGCCCCATGACCAACACCTGGCCTGCTTGAACCTCACTCTGTGGCTCTAGGCAGAGTAATTTCCAGGAGGCCCCTAGGGGTCTCCCAATATCTACATGTCTTACAAGTCTTGAAAGCAGCCTCTTTGGGAGCCTTTGCCTATAGAGCGGTCCAAAGTATCAGAGAAGGTTCTAGCCTTGGGGCATGGAGGACATCGGCCAGAATGGCATCAGAATGGCATCTGTCATGGGTGCAGTGTGGATCTGAGCAGTAAATCAACATTTCAGACCAGGCTTCTGGGCCAGGAGGGGCAAGAGCTGCAAGATGGCACAGCAGATAATGCCTACTCACTGGGGCAAATTTTTCAGGCACACCTTGGGTGGGTGTTGAGTTGGGCTCATGAAAGACCCGTAGGCTCAGGAATCCACAGCTGGCTGGCTGCTGCTTGTAGCAGTGGCTATCCCAAGAGTCCCAGGGCTCAGAGCCCTGCTTTCCTCATCAATGTGCAGCGGCAGATGAAGGTCTGTAATCATGCACCAAGTATAAATGAGCATCGATCATGTTCTTCCCTTGGTCCTGTACCTTATGCATGGATGGATGTGCACGTTCCATGGAACTTACTGCCATGGCCCAGACCCCTCAGCCCAAGAAGTTGGGGAGAAATAACTTATGTGTCGAGAGTTTACTATGACTGTGCCTCTCCACTGCCCCCAGTTCTAGCTCAACTCATCATTACCACCTACCTCTGTGTGTGTGTGTGTGTGTGTGTGTGTGTGTGTGCGTGCGCATGGGCACATGGGCACATCTTGGTACTAGGGCTTGAACTCAGGACCCGGACTCTGTCCCTCACTTTTTTCATTCAAGGCTTGAGCCACAGCTTTTCTTCCAGCTTTCAGGTGGTTTTTGGGAAAGGAGAGTCTCACACACTTTTGAAAAGTGAGCTGGTGATAAGAAAGGTACTCATTATCTTGCCCATGTAATTGTAACCCCTCTGTACAGAATTTTCACACAGAATAAAAAATCCTACTGATACCAAAAAAAGAGAGAAAGAAACAAAGAAAAGTGAGCTGGGCTGCCTCTGAATGCCAATCCTTAGATCTCAGCCTCCTGAGGAGATAGGAATATGAGAGCATGAGCTATTAACATCTGGCCACACTTTCCTTCTTGGCTAAGACAGTGTACCTCTCTCCCAGCCTAGCTCCCATCTACAGATAACCTTCCTCCCCCTACCCCTACTCCTCCAGGCTTCAGAGGAAACATACCCTCCCCTGAGGACATAGAAATAGGATACTTGACAGGTTTGAGATTTATGTTCTCCACACAGTCAAGGGCTGCTGGGAGCTGATGTGGAGATCGGAGATCTAGGCCAGGGCAAGTACACAGCTGTTAGAACAGAAGACAGTACAAAGAGACATCCTTGCAGCTGCATGCCAATGGGCTCATGCCTATAATACTAGCTACTCAAGGTTGACACATGAGGATCAATCAAGATTCAAAGCCAGCCTGGGTGGGCAGACTCTTATCTCCAATGAATCACCAAAAAGCTGGAAAGCAGAGCTACTGGAGTACAAGTACCAACCTTGAGCAAACAAGCTAAAGGATAGCACCTAGGCTCTGAGTTCAAGCCCTAGTAAAAACACACACACACACACACACACACACTAACATCCTTACCAGGTGCCAATGGCTCATATCAGCAATCGTAGCTACTCAAGAGGCTGAGCTCTTAAGATGGCAGCTTGAAGCCAGCCCAGGCAGGAAAGTTCCTGAGACTCTTATCTCCACTAAACTACTGAAAAAGATGAAATGTGAGCTGTGGTTGAAGTGGTAGAGTGCTAGATTTGAGCAAAGGAAGCTCAGTGTCTAGGCCCTGAGTTCCAGCTCTAACAGTTTTTTTTTTTTGACAACTTTTGACCACCTCCCTGCCCCCACCCTCAGTCCATAAATCCAGATTTTGGTCATCCTAGATCTCACTTCCACTATTGCCACTTCTACAGCACCACTACAAGTGGCCTGTTTCTGGCCAGCTCTGGGTTAAGTAGTGAACGTACACAAGGGAGTCATACCCAGGTCAAGGCTAATGCCCCAGAACATTGAGGTATTAGGCATACCAGTCTCTCCTCCCCCAATTCCCTGGCCCTGGAATTTAAAGTCTGTGCCTCTGTATTCTGGGCATCCAGAATTCTCTAGCAGGATTGGAGAGGCCCAGCTGGGACTGGAAGATAGACTTGCCTGAGATAATGTATGTTGACATTTCCTAGACACCAACAGACACTTCCAAGCCACCTTGGCCTCACCTCCAATGCAGCCCAGAATCCTCCTTGCTTAGGCGGCCTTCAGTCCACTATCAAGCTGGAGTTGGCCAGAGCCACCGGCAACCCCCTTCCCTCATTCACTGCCAGCCTGCTGAGAGGGACATGCAGTCAGAGGTCTAGCTGAGGAAAAGGGCAGGACATCCCATGTCTGAGTTTTCCACCCAGAGGCAGGCAAGACTTTATTGCAGCTGGCCCGGCTGATGCAGAATCCCCTGCAGGAGGCCAAAGATTTGGACAGCTGGTTTTGGGCCCCAAAGAAAAGCTTGAACTCAAGTCTCTGGCAATTTAGGATTCATTGTAGACCCTGATAGGAGCAGGCTGCCAGATTTGTCAGGTCTGCCTTCCAGCCAGTGTGGGTTGAGAATGCATGAATGGGAAGGCCTGGATTCCACTACCGGATTTCTCAAGGCCCTGATATACCACCCAGGGGCAGGTGTTGTATCACACTCCGTGAGAGGGGGTTCAAGGCCTGGGCAATCTGTGGGCAACATGACAGGGCCATTTCTTTGTATGGGCTTGAACTGAGGATCTGGGAGCTGTTTCTCTGAGTTTTATTGCTCAAGGCTGGTGTTCTACCACTTGAGCCACAGCTCCACTTCTGGCTTTTTGGTGTTTCCATGGAGAGAAGAGTCTCTCTGACTTTGCAGCTTATGGCCGGCTTTGATCTTTGATCCTCAAATCTCTGTCTCCCAAGTCGCCAGGATGTCAGGCTTGACCATGAGCCAGAGGTGACAGGCACCAAAGGCTTTTTGGTTTTTGTTTGCTTCCATTTATCTCCTGTGAACTAGCAAGCCCAAGTTAAAATAATCAGTTACAGGGGATCAAATTCCTCTCCTAGGTCAGTTAATCCAAGGAGATAAAGTGTCTTTGGAAAAGGCTAGTCTGAGTTGGCTTAGGGGTGTTTGTGTGTTTGTGTGTGTGTATGTGTGTGAGTGTTGGGGATACCTACCCTCATCTCTGTGATGCCTCCTCCTCCCAGCAGGGAGTGCATCCAGGATCCTGACCCCAAGGTAGGTGGATGAGGGAGGGTACCTAAAGTCACATCCAGGGGGATGATCCGAATTCTGTCCTGCAACAGATAAAGCCTGGACATATAAAGGAGAAAAGGAGAGGATTAGAGGAACATGAAAGGGAGCCCCTTATCTTTGGCTACATGTACCAGTGAGAAAACTGAAAACATCTTTCTTGGTAGTAAGATAAAAGACGTACACTATTCATTTATTTTATGATTGTGTTAGTCCTAGGGCTTGGATTCAGGGCCTGGGTGTTATCCCTTAGCTTTTTTTGTTCAAGGCTGAGGCTCTACCAGTTGAGCCACAGCACCACATCTGGGTTTTTTGTGTGTGGGTTTGGGGAGGAAGGTGGTTTATGGGAGATAAGAATCTCCTGGACTTTCCTGCCTGGGCTGCTCTGAGTCACAACCATCAGACCTCAGCCTCCCAAAGAGCCAGGATGATGGGTGGGAGCCATGAGCTCCTGACCTCCACCATCCATTTCTAATCCCTTAGGCCCAGGGCCTGGCCACCCATACTATACCTCCTTGTTGGGAGTAGGAAGCAGACATGAGTGGGTTTGATACTTCAACAGCCTACGTATCTTTGAGCATTGTTCTGGGTCAGTCTGATGGAGGCTTTGTCCTGATCCACAGCAATGACTTGGCTCTGTCACCAGAACAAATGTGCCCCTGGAAGGAGTCAGGTCTGGGGTCTTTCCTCTGAACCCCGCCCCCCTAACTGAAACGACACTCCCCAGCAAAGGGTAGTACATATGGAGTGTTTTTATTGTCTTATAGCCAGGGTTTGGTCAGAGGGGGGGGGTATAGGTCAGAGGCCGGGGATTGTGCTGGGCAGAGGGACAAGGTGACACCTTCTCATGCACTTTCCTTCAACGGTGTAGCAGAGGGATGTGGGGAAGGACTCATGGGATGGACAATGAAAAACTGTCACAGTCTAGCCAAGGCACAGAGGGCCTTACCTCATGAAGCTGCTTCAATAGGCTGAGCAAAACAGCTCCTGACCCACAGCCCACCTCCAGAATGAGAGAGCCACCTTGGGTTCCAACCACATGGGGATGCTGGGCCACCTCCTCCAGCACTCATTCAACCAATTTCTGAGAGGGAGAAAGAGAGAAGGAGAGAGAGAGACAGAGAGACAGAGAGGGAGAGAGAGAGAGAGAGACAGAGGTCCAGAATTAAACTTAAGTGAGGGAAGTGGCGCTGTAGCTCAAGTGGTAGAGCGCTCGCCTTGAGCTGAAGAGCTGAGGGACAGCACCCAGGCCCAGAGTTCAAGCCCCACGACCGACAAAAAAAAAAAAACTTAAGTGAGGTGCCGGTGGCTCAGACCTATAGTCCTACCTACACAGGAGGCTGAGATGTGAAGATCGTGGTTCATAGCTGGTTCGGGAGGAATGTCTATGAGACTCTTATCCTCAAAGTATCAACAGAAAACCGGAAGTGATGCTGTGGTTCAAGGGGTAGAGTACTAGCCTTGTTCTTAGGAGCTCAGGGATAGCATCCAGGCACAGAATTCAACCCCATAAATGACAAGAAGTGGATTTCCCACCACAAGAAGTGGACTGAATAACACCCACTGTCCTAGGAAGCATGGCAGAGAAATCAGGACAAGATTCCTGTCAGCTAGAGATCATGAGGAGGTCAACTGGCTTCTCCATGACTCATTTTCCCCAGCTGGAAAAATGAATACAGTGAAGGATCCCTTCCTCATGGGGATAGGGTAATGATGAAAGAGAGCCATGTTTTGCTTCATAATCCCACACCTGTTGCATGATTAATAACAGACCCCATCTGAGCCCTTTCCCGGCAACTTCCTGCCATATGCTCACAGAAATGTTGAGAACTGTATCTGACACCTGCTCTCTCGGTGCCTTGCCCTGCTCCAGAAAGCCCTCTGCATTAGTCCCTTATTTACTCACAACTGTCCCATGAGGAGACTGAGGTCTGATGGTCGACATCCAACCCAGAACTTCACCTGTTGTCAAGAATTGGCTGCTGTGAACTAGGAGTTTGGGACAATCCATCTAAAATGATGACTGAGCAGGGCGCTAAATGTCTACCAACCCCCACCCCCCACACACACGCACACATACACACAAACACACTTCCACCGTCCTTTGCCGGCAAAGATGTTTTACTTTCTTTCTTTTTGTTAGTTGTGCGGCTTAAACTTTGGGCCTGAGTGCTATCCCTAAGCTCTTCAGCTCAAGTCCAGCACTCTACTACTTGAGCCACAGCACCGCTTCTGGTTTTCTGGTACTTCATTGGAGAGAAGATTCTGAGGGTCTTTCCTGTCCAAGCTGGGTTTTATCCGTGATCCTAAGATTCAGCTCCTGAGTACTTAGGATGACAGCCATGAGCCACTGGCACACGGCCAAAGATGCTTTTCTATGCCTGTCATCGTATCTCCTCAGCAAACTGAGATCTGAGGACTGCAGTTGCATGCCACCCTTGGCAGCAAAGTCATTCAGAACTCTTATCTCCAATTAAACACCCAAAACCGTTGCAAGTGGAGCTGTGGCTCAAATGATAGAGTGCTAGCTTTGAGCATGAAACAAGGGATGGGAAACAGGCCCTAGTGTTAAGATTTTTCTAGCATAGACCCACCCAACAAAAGGAAGCAGGTGAGCACACGGGAGCTCAAAGCGCACACGTAATACTCAAGACTCACAGAATAGACCCCATCCTGCTCTGATTCTCTAGATTCTATGTCCTAGATCATGTCAGGCTGAGATGGGACTGACCATGCACCAACTCAGGACATTCAAGTACAGTCTCATACTGAGGATCCCGTGACTTCATCAAGGACTCAAGATCTCTCACTGTCTTGCCTTGACACTGGGCAGTCAGGTGAGATCTAGTTATCCAAACAAAGGACATGGGAATGAATGAATTTCTCAGCCAAGGAATGCAGACTGAA
Organism: Dipodomys ordii; assembly: GCF_000151885.1. Classification (NCBI taxonomy): domain Eukaryota; kingdom Metazoa; phylum Chordata; class Mammalia; order Rodentia; family Heteromyidae; genus Dipodomys; species Dipodomys ordii. Next base: position 90,142 of record NW_012283889.1, read on the forward strand.
GGGCTCTAGTTCCCTCTCTCTCAGGGAGGAGAAAAGGGCTGATCCATCTTAGGAATGTTCCTGGTTGTGAGTATCCTCAAAGAAACAACCCTGCTCCCAGCCCAGTGCCTCCTGTTTTCCCACGAGCCTCGACTTTCAGTCGGCCCCTCTCACATCTGCCATCTAGACTAAAGGCTGAGCCAGCAAAGAGACCCACCTCTGCCTCTGCGGATGGCAGTCATGGGGCCCTAGAGTCCCCTAGAGGAAGTCTGGGGGCAACACGGGTCTGACTCTCGCCCTCATTCCCTGGGTGTCCTGTTCCAAGTGGCACGCTTACCTCTGATTCTGGTCGAGGAATGAACACTGGGGCTGTCATCTTCAGATTGAGCCAGAAAAAGTCCCAGTCCCCAAGGATGTACTGCACAGGCATCCTGCAGTGGATGACAGCCAGATTGTCAATGGTGAACCCAGAATGCCAGGACTTTTAATAGCCATATGGCTGGGTTGAAGATTCTATCACTGATGGTCTAGATTGTCAGCTGAGGTCATGGCTCCAATGGCCTGACACACTGGATCTGGGATTGTACTCCCTCTTCATCTTCCTGTTTATCCCTTGACACACCCCAACCCCCCCTCCCCATCTTGTCACTCCCTCACACTATACCTCCCTAGCCCTTGGACAGTTTCTTCTTATCTCTCCAGAAAATAAATTCGGTGAGCCAGGGGAGATTGAAACTCTGTGACCCACCCTGAGCCCTAGGGTCTACCCGAGGCTGTTTCCCTCTGCAGTCACTAACCACTCAGATTTGTATGTCTTGAAGTTGCTGATGTCATGAATGGGTCAGTGACTGGGTCCTACACAAGAGCTTTAGGCTCTGAAACTGTCCCCAAAGAGATTGTGAGTGGTTGGCTCCCTTGATCCAGGGCCTCCAAACCAAGGCTTGCATGCTCCCTTCTTCCTTCCTTTCCTCCATTTCTCCCTCCATCCTTCCCTCCTCTCTTTCTCTTTCCTTTCTTTGTGTCACTCCTGGGCATGAACTCAGAGCCTGGGTGCTGTCTCTGAGCCTTTTTACTCAAGGCCAACAGTCTACAGCTTGAGCTACTCATCCACTTCTGACATTTTCTTTTTGGTAGTCAGTTGGAGATAAGAGTCTTACAGGCTTTTCTGCCAGGGCCTTAAGCCTCAATCCTCCTATCTCAGCCTCCTAAGTAGCTAGGATGATAGGTGTGAGGCACCGGCATCCAGCTCAAACCAAGATTTTTTCATGTGCTGTGGAATCAGCACTGGAACCTTTCATTGTGTATGACCCTCAGTCTCTCCCTGCCAGGAACTGGCACACACTGTAACGTTTTGTTAGATAAATAGATGAACATCTGTCTATGACAATACTACAGAAAAGTCCCATCCAACTCAGGTAAGCATCCTGGGTGGGGGTAAATCCTGATGTAGCTCTAGCACAGTTCTCCCTCCTCCCTCTTCCCACCCTCCTGGTGCCACCACACTTAACTGTTTTGGTTCCAAGGACGTGAGCCATGATGTACTCACTGTATTCTGGGGCCTCTGGGATGCCTATCTTCTCAAAGATCTCTGTCCAGCCACTGACCAGCTGTATGGCACTCAATTCCCCACTCAGCTGTGAACAAGGTTGTTGTGAGGCGAAAGCCTGGTTCAAGGGGCCTCTTCTCACTCCCTAGGGCCAGAGAGGATGGTCCACCATATCTGGCCCCCAATTTTCATGGTGCAGAAAAGGATCCCTGAGGCATCCAGGGTCTCTGAATCTCCCAGAGTCCAGTACAGGTCCTAAGAATTGTCTCTGCTCACAGTGATCAGGCTGCAGATGGCAAGGTCACAATCTCTGCTCCCCACAACATCCTCAACTGTAGTGATCACCCTAGAGAGAGCCAGAGGAGAATTGGCAGCTGCCGGAGAAAGGCAGTCAAGGCACGATGTTCATAGCAAGAGACTGTTTGCCTCAGGAACTGTGCCTGTGCTGCTTGAATGTCATTGTTTGGTGGCTGAAATGGTCCATCTCTTTTGACCCATAATCCCAAGCATTAGTAGAAATTGCCAGCTTCAAGGAAAAAACCCTGGAAAAGCTGGCATTTCAACTTGTCCAAATCAAACTTACAGGGTTCCAAAGTCAGTGGTTCCCTTTTCCTTCCAGACAGCCTACAGCAGGTTACAGAAAATGGCATTCAGAGAGCCCTAGATAACTGCCATGTCCTGATCCCAAGTAGGCTCCAGCAGGGGGAACACACTTGCCTACCATTGCCCAGCTGGAAATAGCCCAGGAGGGACACAGATTGGATTCTGCAGGACTCCCGGGAGGACTACCCACCAGTGCACTGCCCCTAGAGGGAATCCACACCACCACTGGGGGCCTGGAGCCCACTGCCCAGATGCCCACTTACACCGTCAATACCTTGGGTAAGATTCCCCTCTCATCCTCAGTCATGGTGAACCATCTGCTATGTCACACCGTTCGTCACTTCCCAGACCCTCCTAGATTCACAGACCCTGCCCTACTACCTCCCATCTTGTTCTCTATTTATGTTTGGCAGATTCATTCCCAATCTTGAATTAGCTCCAACTATACATACCAGAGCAGACTGTCTGGCTGGAAGAGTGCGGCTGTGATCAAAGTAGCCTCATGAGCCTTCTGGCTAAAGACAGAAGGGCAGGTGTCCACTCTGGTCTGCGGTTCACACAGGACTCCTAGGGGAAACCCACGCAGGTCCAGCAGCTACTGTGGGCTGCAGGAAAGGGGAAGAAAGAGGTGGAAAAGAACATCTACTGAAACCTTCCCTAAAGGAGCCATGAAACTGTGAAAGAGAAAACAAAAATTATGGCTGGGCTCATACTGGGCATTAATTGAAAAAGAATAACAAATACAAACATACACACAAATAAAATGCTTTTGCTCTTTTTAGACAGGGTGACTATACAATGAGAAAGATGATCTCTCTCTCTCTCTCTCTCGCACATACACACAGATTCAGAGCAGTGTCTCTCCTGAGTTTGTTGGTTTCTCATCTGGGCAATGTACTAGCTGGAGCACAGGGGTTCCCTTGTAAGAACCAGGGGATCTCACCCAAGGGGAGTAATGCTCTAATAATGCAGAACCACCCTGACTCTCCCTTTCTCCAAGGCCAGACCCTTCCCATTGGGAACAACCAGCCTTGACTCCCCATTCACCAAAACCCTAGGCCAAGACGCTGGGTGAAGGAGTCTTGAGAAACGTGACTTCTCAGAACCTGGACAGAAAACAAAGCAGATGCCTCCAGAAAGGTGTCTGACCTGGGGTGGGCGTGTTGTTGGGGACTTTGATGGGGATCTAAATGCTATATACATGGTTGTACTCCCTACTTCCCTCCTACATACTTCTGGGCAACTTGGCAAATTTTTGGGGAGGACTAGGAGACCAGATGGGCTGGTAGCACAAGCAGAAGCTGGCAGAGCTGGAAAATGTGATCACCCAGTCAGAACTATTATTGACAGCTGGGGTTGGGGGTACAGACAGGGCATGTGTGTGTCAGAGGGAGTGTTTTTTTCTCCCAAATACCCACCTTCTATCTGACCCCAGTGCCCTCACCTCTCTAGTGGGCTCTTCTGGGAATGTCCTCATGTGAAAGGGTGACTGAGCACGGAAGACAAGGGCTCACACAACAACGTGGTCTATCTTCTGCATCCAACATCCCCCTCCTCATCAAAAGGGAAAAGAACCAAGAGGTGCAGCTTCCCACCTCTGACTAAAGCCACCAGGTTTCCACCAGGGAGAGGAAGGGTGCAGATGCACAGCTGTGTGTCTCTCACTGCTCCAGGCCAGGGGCTCTGTGGTTCCCCCACCTCCCCATCCTGCAGCTCCCCTTTTCCTGGAACACTGGGATCCCCAGGTGGACACCCACATCCACCCCCCACCCCTGAGGTGCATTTGTGGCAGAGCCATGACAGACTGTGGGGCACGGGGGAGGCGCAGGCAGTGCAGGAGGGGGAGGCAAGAGGCAAGGTTCCGGGTCCGCGAGGGTGGGGAGGAAGGATAGAGTGGGGGACGGGGTTTATAGGGGGTTGTGAGGTGCAGGAGCTCAGGTCGGCCACTCACGTGTGCTGCTGGAAGAAGTTGTAGGCTGCGACTCCGGGTGGCGCCAGGAGTCTGAGGACCGAGTGCCAGAACCAAGTCAGGGCCACAAGCAGGCCAGGGGTGCAACATCTCCACCAGGTGACTGCTAGAGGCTCCGCGGGTCTGAGCCAGCAGCGCCATGTTTGAAACGTGGAGCTGCGCACAGCCTCTGCTCCTCCTCAGCCACCACCACAGCCTCAGCAGCCTCCTATCCTGTGGCCACCGCTTCTTCAGCAGCCACTGCCTCTGCCGTGCTCCTTGTACCGGGACCTCAGACTCGGGGCCACCATGGCTGGGCGCCTCCGAGGGGCTGCGTGTGGCGATGTGCCTGCCGGGCAGGCTCCGCATGCTCTGTGCTCCTGGCCAGGACCCACACTATGATCAGAGCAGCCGCCAGCCACTGAAGCCGTTTCCATGGGTGCTAGTGCTCGTGTTAGTGCTGGAGCTCACTCTTCTCCCAGCTCTCACTCGGCCCCACACTCCTCTCCTGGGCCACACATCCTGCTGCACACACACCTGGCCTCCAGGGCTCCTGGCCATTGCTGCCACCAAAGTGTGCTCCTGGTCCCCGCCCCCTCCTCCCCTGGGCCACGCCCCCCACCCCTGGCCACAATTGCAGCCCTGACTGGGCCCTGAGGCTTCTAGACCATGGCAATTGCAGCCCTACCTCAGCTCAGCAATACACCCCACCCCCAGTATCGGCCCAGGGGATCGAATCTCCCCTCAGCCCCACCACTGGAGGAGACTCTCCTCTATCCCCCTCCACTCCACACACTAAGCAGGTGCATGGTGACACTCCTGTGTGTATGTGGGTTTGTGTTTGTGTCTGTGTGATTGTTGGGGATAACCACCTCTCAAGGACTCAGAACATAGCACCCTTTGGGATGACTGCGCACACAGCACACTTCCAAAATCAGCACAAAGCACCCTGTGTAAATGACTCAGCACACAGCTCCCTTTGAAGGACTCAGCATGTAATATGCTGAGTACTCTATCCAGCACCCTTTGAAGGAGGGAGTCTATAGCCCACAGTGTAAAGGACTCAGTGAATGGCACGCTTTGAAACACTCAGCACATAGCACTCTTTCCCAGGGACTCATCACAATCTGTGTTGAACCACGCTGTATAAAACACCCAGTGCACAGCTTCCTTCGATAAACTCAGCACACAGAACAATTTTGAAGGACTCAGCACATACCACACTGTGGAAGCTCTCAGCACACAGCATCATTTGAAGGACATTAGGGAGCACCCTAAGGAAAGGACTTGGCACACAGCACTCAAAATACGCCTCATCCCTCTCTTCCCAATGGCTCACACATAGCAGGACCCTTTAGGATGCATTAGCACACCACAACTTTTAAAGGACTCAGCATACAATACTTTGTGCAATGGACTCAGCACAAAGCCCCCTTTAAAAAACCAGGATGGCAAACTCTTCTCAGGGACTCAGCACATAGCACCCTTTGGGATGACTCAGCAAACAGCACCTTTTGGAGGACTCAGCACATAACTCCCATGAGGGAAGGACCCAGTAAATAGCGCCCTGTGAAGGACTCAGCACATAGCTGTATGTTACAAGTTCAGCTGTCATTAGAATTAGGGTGCTTTCTTCAGTATCACCATTCTTCAGAAACACTTCACAAATCCTACTAGTTCACATTTAGACAAGCTGTGTTTTATGGGGGAAGTCAGCTGGGGGTCTTGAACTCAAAGCTTGGGGCCCTGTCCCTGAGCTCTTTGGTTCAATGCTAGAGCTCTACCACTTGGAGGCACAGAACCAGTTTTATTTTTTGAGGTTGTTCTTTGACAGGTCTTATGGTGATAAGTAAGGCCAAGTAGGGGTATCCGTGGGCAAAGGCTCTTAGCTCAGCCTGGAGCTGACCTCTCCCTTCCCTGTGTCCCTGGAAAGCTGGGCCTCCTGGAGCTCTCTTGGCCTAGGGTGGAACAGACCTGCTCTGGCATCAGCAAACAGGGTGAGCAAAAGTCAGCTTGGCCCTAGTAACTTGCCAAAATTGAACTCTAGTGGATAATGGCATTAGACTGCATGTTCCGCATGTGCCCACCAGGGGGCAGGAGTGGCCCACAATAGGGATTGTACTTGCGAGTTGTGTTTACTCTTGCTTCCCTGGGGCCCCCACCATGCTTCAAAGCCACCCTGGAGAGGAAAGTCCTTGAGACACTTACTTACAATTAACCATCGAAAAGCAAGTGGGGCTGTGGATCAAGTGGCACAGCATTAGTTTTGAGCAAGAAAACTCAGCAATAGAGCTTAGGCCCTGAGTACAAACACTCACACACACACACATACACACACACACAAACACTGCAGTCTTTGGGTATTCTCTACTTTTTCCCTCACTAAGCCTGGTGGCTGCTGGCCCAGGTGTTTGGTGCAAACAACATCACCTGGCATCTTCAATTTTGGGGGAACAGAATGGCTAGAAGGTCAACCTTCCCCCATCCCAGCTCCTTAATTGGGTCATGGTCTATCCAGGCCCTTTGGAGCTCCTTTACAGACTCGCCAAGATGCCTTCAAAAGGCATCACATACTGGGCACTGGTGGCTCATGCCTGTCATCCAAGCTACTCAGGAAGCTGAGATCTGGAGGATCATGGTGCCAAGCCAGTCTGGGCAGGAAAGTGTGTGAGACTCTTAGCCTCCATGAAACGTCAGAAAACAAAAGTGGCATTGTGGCTCAAGTGGTAGAGTGCCAGCTTTGAGAAAAAGAGCTCAGGGACAGCGCTCATGGCCAACAACAACACAGAGAGGCATTGCATGATGTCTTTGGGATTGGCATGGGCCAAATATAATTGGAATTAATTATAATTGGAATTAATCAAGTCCTCTAAGACAAAGCAGTACCTTCTTTAGTCCTGTGCTCCTCCATCTTGTCTCACCACCTGGCCTTGTCCATGCTTTGGGTCAGCATGGGTCTGGCTGGACGGGAGGGCTCCAAGAAAGATCCCAGAGCAATCACCCCACATCCTTCTGCCCTGCTCACCCTGCTGCTTCTGGTCTTTGCCATAGACCTTCTTCCTGGAATCCATCCATGAGGTCATCACCACCAACATAGTGGTGAATGGTGGGTCTGGCCTAACTAGGGTCAGTCAGAGGTGGAAGTTGTTCTGGGACTAGGAGCTTACACTTTGGGTGTGGGCTGAGGCCTGGGCTGACCTTTATTTCATCCTGAGCCTTGCAGTGGTAGAGAGACAGTTTAGACTTTACATTGAGTCAGGTAAGATCAGAATCTGGAGGACCACTGGTGTGGGGAAGGATGTGGGACCCAGAGGGCCACTGTTGTTAGTACTCTCTTGGGACTCCCCTCTCCCTCTCTCATCCCTCAATGGTAGAAGAGAAACTTCAACTCAGGGTGTGGGAATAGGGGGCGGGGGAATATTTTGGGAGGAACCAGACTTGTGCTTCATATTCATCCTAGCCCCTACTTCCTATTGATCTGAGGAATGGCCATATGGGTTTGGGAGGGGGAAAAAATCATCCTAGCTGAAAATGTGTCTCAGTGGTAGAGTGTTTGCCTAGCATGCCTGAAGCCACCAATGGGCCACCAATGGGCCATTAGATGTCCCTAGAGTTTGGGCCAACTCCCTTCAGCCTCTGCCCTACCCTACCCCCAGTTTAACCTTCCCGTTGCCCGGCAGATGGAGGCCTGAGAGAAAGCCACTTGGTCACCTACTTCTGGTGGCTGCCAAGGCTTTTGAGAGTCAGTATGTTACATAGAGAGTCATCATCCGCATCAGTCTACAGGAGAAAGTGAGAGAGCACTCCTCCCCTGAGACTGGAAGCTGTGGGCAGATCTGGATGTGGGGCATCTGGGGCAGGACCTGCTCCTTGCGGGAGTCCACTATGGGGTCGGGAAGCCTGATCTCTCCTCTGGCAGTTTCCATGCGGTCTTCAAGTTGCTTCTGAAGCAGTGTTGGTGAGAGGAGTGGGAGGCTCAGCCTGTGCTGGCATCTGGAAACTGCTGTCTGTGCCTTCCCTGACAAGGAGTAACAGCAGCTCCGCAGTACTCTCCTCTTCTCGAACTTCTCCTGAGACAGCCAGTGCATGCACTGGGCTTTTTCCCAACTCAGCTAATTCAGGACCAACATCTGCTCTTTACACACCATGAGGGACTCCTTGATAGTTTGGATGTGTGCCGACAGCTGGCTGCATCAATGGGGGAGCTCACCTGCTGGACTCTGGAAGTCCACCTCATCAGGAAGGTCATGGATGAAGCAGACTTTCTTCTCAGATGCCCATGTCCCGCTTCCCATCCCCACACATGCTGTGTTGGCAGCTCATAGGGTTGAGGGCCTGTGGCTCCAGCTCAGTCTGGCATTGAGCTGCTGGGTCGGCCAGGGGGTGCCTGCAGCTGGCCCACCATTCTTGTGTCAGGAGTTTCCCCCTGTGGATCTCATCCTGCAAGAGTACTCTCAGAGCCATGTCACTCTTGGTCTGGGGAACATCTCCATCCTGTGTGATGGTCACATGGGGTGGGGGTATTCGCCTCCTAACCTTTTGCTTCTCCAGGTCTCATGCCTTCCCCTTCCCCAGGGAAAACCAGGAAGCTCAGCTGGGCCTGCAGGCACTCCTCCTGTGATCTGATGGCTTCCAGGCACTTGAGAGTGTCCTGCCACTTCGCGGACATCACCTGGTCCCTCCAGTTTGTTGAGCCCTGCACTTGCTTCAGCTGCTCCAGCAGCTGGGTCTGCCTCTCTAAGTGCTGCTGCAGGGCCTCTTTCTCAGAGCACAGTCACTCATTGGAGACAATGTGCCATTCACATGAGGTTCTGAACTCTTGCACTGGCCCAGGGACTGCTCCAGCTGCTCCTGAGCTGCTTGGCTCTCTATCTCAGCCACCACTATCCATTTCTCTATCTTCTTCTCTGAGCAGTCCTACTGTTCCCGGAGATGTTTCTTCATCTGTTGCTCTGAGTCCAGGATGCTGGCGAGCTCCTCCTTCTCACTGCTCACCCTGTGGAGAGCGTCCCACAGCAGGGCCAGCTTTTCCTCCGATTGTCCATCCCAAACACATGCACATCGTGGGGTCTCAGGGATCTCCTGCTGATCCTAGGCTTTCTCCTCCAGTCTCTGCAGTTGTTCCTGCTGCTCCACGCTCTGAAGATGGAGACTGGTTTTCCTGGACCTGGATGTGAAGATGTTCCTCCAGGTTTTTCAACTCCACCTTCAGTACCTCACGCCCTCCAGTGCATGTTGGAACTTGCATATTCTCTTTTTCATGTTGCTCCCCTGTATCTACAGCACTTCCACCTTCTCCTGCAACTCTGTGTTCACTTGCTCCAGGTCATCAAAGTTTCTGGTATTTTCCTTGAGCGGAAGGGTCACATCATTCAGCTGTTTGAAGAACATTTTGGTCTCCTCCTTTGCAGCAGTGACCAGAGAAACCGCTGTCTCCAGCTCTGCCACACGCCACTCCGTAGCTTGCAGGCAGCTGGTGAGAGCTTCCTGCTCCCTTTGTCTGTCATCAGTGGCCTGCTGCACTTGGGCCAGTGCACATTGTCAATCACTTTCTGCTAAAACCAACCATTTTATGGGTGCCATTTGGATCTCTACCTCCATTTTTGGTGCTGCATGTATCTGGTCTATCTTCTCCCTCTCTTAGTCCCATTGACCCTGCGGGTCTGTCTTTCCCTGCTTCACTGGTTGGATCTTGGCACAGAGTGCCTAGTTTCTTCTTTTCTGTGGTCCAGGGTGGGTATCACATGCAGGTAGCACCTCTGTGGATCCTTGGTGGTATTGAGACCCTTGACATTCTGGACCCAGATAGCTGTGACTGTCCCCAAAGGCAGGGTAGGCCCATGGTCGGCATCACCTTTGGCCAGACTCTCCATTCAATCTGGCTCCCCAGTGGTGTTTGTCTTGGGGATCCCTCCCTTTTTCGTGTTCTTTGTTTTTTTTAATGTTTTAGGGCTGTCGGGAGGATACTGCTGGGCAGTTTCTTGCCCACAGTTCTCTCATTGATTCTTATTGTTTCAGACATCTGAGCAATGGGACAGAAAAGTTGGGCTGGCCACATTCCCAGGCTCTAGGAAATCCTCTCTTCTCCCACTCACCAACTAGGACATCATTTCCTACTCTACCTCAAAGTCACCTGGAGTCTCTTGCTCATCACTCAGCCACCTCTACCTTCCTCAACTGCTGGTAGTGGTGTCAACCAACAGAGGGAATCCAGGTGTAACTGGGAAGCATGGAATGTGGGCATGGCCACTATTCTTGTATCCCATTGGTCAAAAAGAACCATAAAAGAATGGGGGTGTCCCTGGAATCCTGTGATGCAGAAAGAATGGATGGAGTCAAGATGACAGCAGCCCCTTTACCAGGAAACTCTGTACAATCCAGTTGGGGACAAGAGGGAGACCTGCTTTAATCAGATGTCTGCACAGATTGTTGTGTATGTCTGTTTGTTGCCAATCCTGGACATTGAACTATGGATCTGAACACAGTCCATGAGCTGTTCTTACTCAAGATTAACCCTCTACCACTGGAGCCACACAGCTCTACTTTTGGTTTGTTGGCATTGAGGTTGGACAGGGGTCTCAAAGACTTTCCTTCCTAGGGTGACTTTGACCATGATCCTCCTATCATAGCCTTGTAAGTATCAAGGAGGACTGGTAAGAGCCACTGGTGCCTGGCTAATCATTGTTTGGGATTATGGCTTCTTCAGTAGCCTGCAAGACTTCAGCAATGCAAAGTGAAGTATCCTTTGGAGCCAGATCACTCAGACCCAGATGGCCATAGTGCAAAGGAAGAAAATGTAAAAACACCATCCCGCCACTTTTTTTCTGTGCATTTCCCCCTGCATAAGGCATGAACTTCTAGGATCCCAGGATAGGCTGTGTTTTCAGCCTATGGTGATGAAAGCTGAGGCACGGTTGCCATGACCTGATGTCAAGACCCTGCTTGGCAAAAAAAAAAAAAAAATAGCTCCCTGGCTTGCAATTCATGCCGTTTCTCCTACCTTTGAATTTGAACTTAAGGCCTGGGTAATTCTAAAGCATGGTGGATGAAGGGGAAGCTCACCATGCTTGAAGACAAGAAAACAAGGCTGGTCCCTAGGCCTGAATTCAAGCACCAGCCCTGGAAACATTCTATTTATATACATTGTAAAGGTATGATTTGTACTTGTGTATAAATGTTCAGCCCATGTCGTGTTTGTTGTGGTTATTTATTGCATTTTTGTTTTATTCATTTATTTTCCTTTTTTTTTTTTTTTGGTAGTCGTGGGGCTTGTACTCTGGGCCTGGGCACTCTCCCTGAGCTCTTCAGCTCAAGGAGGGGGCTCTACCACTTGAGCTACAGCACCACTTCAGGTTTTCTGGTGGTTTATTGGAGATAGGAGTCTCATAGTCTCTCCTGCCTGGGTTGGCTTTGAACCGTGATCCTCAGATCTCAGCCTCCTGAGTAGCTAGGATTACAGGCGTGAGCCACCAGCTCCTGGCTAATTTTCCTATTTTTATTGTGAAAATGTTGTACAGAGGGGTTACAATTACATGGGCAAGATAATAAGTACATTTCTTATCAAACATTGTAGCCTCCTCCTTTGTTTCCCCTTCCCATCCATTCCCATCCTTCCCTCTGCCCCACCCAATTCTCCCCACTCCCCCCTGCCACCCCAAACCAAAGTTGTAAAGTTCATTTTTGACAAAATGACTTTTACATCTCATTGTTGCAATGGGTCCATATGTATCCCTATTTAAATAATTTTTTTCCTTCCCCTCCACAAATTATACCGACATGAAATACAGTGAAAGCAGAGGTTATACTGTGGAGGAGGGACATTCAAAGCAACAAAGAAATAATCTTATAAATGTGTTAGGAACAATCACAAGAAAGAAAAAAACATTTGAGCACATATCTTAGGGTTCATTTTCCTAACATCACCTTAACTGACCTTTTCTGCTTGACTCAGACATATACTAGATATTGAAAATAACCGAAACCATGGGACCTATGTTTCTTTGGGCCTGGCTTACTTCACTTAATATAAGTTTTTCCAAGACTTTCCATTTCTAATAAATGGGGCAATGTCATTCATTCTGATGGAGGCATAGAATTCCATTGTGTATATATACAACATTTTCTTGAATCATTCATCTACTGAGGGTCATGTGGGTTGGTTCAATATCTTAGCTATAGTAAATAGTGTTGCAATAAACATAGTCATGCTGGTAGCTTTAGTGTGGTCTTGTTTGTAAACATTTGGGTAAATGCCCAAAAATGGGATTGCTGAGTTATTGGTGGGCACTATGTGGAGTCTTTTGAGGAACCTCCATATTACTTTCCAAAGTGGTTGAACAAGTTCACACTCCCACCAACAATGCAGTAAGGTTCCCTTCTGTCCACATCCCCTCCAGCATCTGTTGTTATTAGAGTTCTTGATTATAGCCATTCTACCTGGGTGAGGTGGTATCTTAATGTTGTTTTGATTTGCATTTCTTCTATGGCTAGGGAGGTTGAGCATTTCTTCATGTGTCTATTGGCCATCCTTCTTTACTCTTCAGAGAAGTTTCTCTTTAAGTCTTTTGCCCACTTATTTATTGGGCAATTGTTTCTTTGAGGATTTGTTGTTGGGGGATTTAACTTTTTGAGTTCCAAGTATATTTTAGATATGAGATTTTTTATTGACTGTGATGACACACATTCCATCTATGATATTGATGACAACCCATCACATAGAATCTAGATTTGTCGATGTGTTCTCCATCATGTGTGACACCCAGGACTCTCAGAGAAAAGGAAAACAGGTGTCACACTCAGCTTCTTACTCCATGATCCAATTGGTGGCAGCGCTGGGATCTGAACTCAGGGCCTGGTAGACCCAATTCAGATCCTGAATGGGTATGTCAACATGGCAACCACTAGCCAATGAAGCTGCCAGGGAATATCAAGACCCTGAGATTGAGCTGCAAGGGTGGACACAATAGCCATACATGGATAGAGAGGTGGTAGAACACCAATAAATATATATTTGTACAGAGTGCCAGAGACATCTACCTAGGATTCAATGACATCAACTAAGTTCCTACTAACTCTTAGGTCTTTATTATGCCACCATTGAAGGAATAGTATTCTTTTCATGCTTAATAAACCATTCCTTAAGATGAATTATGGTCCTAGCATCATTGCATCTAATTTTGGACTAGACCAATACACACAGAAACTTCTCATTCAATCATGACTTTGCTAACATTTCATTGTTATTCCCATGCACAGGAACAAGTATCTTGTGATCTCCCCCCTTTGGTAGGTGTCAGGACCAGGATTCAAGCTCAGGGACTATTTGGCTGCCTGGGCCTATGTCTTCCCTGATAGCCAGTTAGCCTTTACCAATGCAAGGTGAAGTACCCTTTACAGCCATGTAATTCAGACCCAGGGTGGTCACTGTGCAAAAGAAAATATAAAAAATCCATCCTTGGACATTTTTTCTGTCATTTTTCTGACATTTTTTCCTGCAAAGTTTCAGAGCCTAGGATCCCAGGATCGGCTACAGGCCCATGGGAGCTCGCCAGTCTGAGGTGATCGAAGCTGAGGCAGAGTTGTCATGAACTGAGTTCAAATCCCATGCTTGCCAATAATAATAATAATAACACACCCTGGCTCAGAATTCTCACCATTTTCCTGCCACCTCTGAGATTCCAACTCAGGTCTGGGTAACTTTGTTGCACTGTGGGGGAAGGTGAAGTTCACCATCCTTGAAACTACAAGGTCAGGCCTAGTCCCAGGGCCTGAACTGAAGCCCCAGCACTGGCAAAAATCTTATGCTCACTTATTTTACACATAGGATCTCTTTTTACATAGAGATGTGGAATGCATCATGCATTCAGTGTATTCTTTTTATTGTGTGTCTTAGTCATGGACTCATTTTGTATTTTATTACAAATGATGACAGCTATAACTGTATTGACATGGATGGCAACTGATTCCCATGAATATAGAGTTGCCTATATAGCATACTGCATCCTAGCTGAGACACAGGACTTTCACAGGACAGAGAAACAGTTGCAACGATTGGCTTCTCACATCAGAATTCATCTTTTGGCAGTGCTGGAGTCTGACACGGGGACACGCAGGCCCAATAGGCGAATGGGTCCAGGTAAGCACACCAGCATGTGAGCCACTAAGGAGCTAGGTCGTTCCCAGGACCTGAGATTGAGCCCCACAAGGGGGAGGTGGGGGGAGCACCATAGTCATCCATTCAAAATCTGAAGGTAGTATGTAAATAAGTACATATTTGTATAGAGTAGGAGAGATGGCGACCAGTGGTGGAATCCAATCTACCTTGTGACTAACGATTCTTGGATCTTCCCCCAATGCCTCCATTTCGTGACTGATGATTATGGTCATGTTTCATTAACTCTTCACTAAAAAATAATTGATACCCCGTGAGTCTTGCCTATCATTTCCTACTCACATGAAGCAGGAACTACTCATTCAAAGACAAGATCCATTGAATTCATGACTCTTCGTAGGTCTGCACATGAGTATCTCAGGATCTCCTGCCATTCCCTCAATGTATGGGAGCTGACCTGGAATCGAACTCAGGGCCTATATTGCTGGGTCGGCCTCTGGTTCTTTTGATAGCAGGCAATCAGCCACACCAGGTCACCTTCACTCTGCAGGCCACCGTGTTTGGACCCAGCATGGTCAGCATTCAAAGGAAAATAAATGTAAAAGTGCCAGGTGGAACTTCCCACCGCTTTTATTCCCCCTCGCGGTTTTTTTTTTCCCAGCAAACCCCGGGATCATAGGGTCCAAGGATGGGCTGTAGGTCCAGAGGCTGCAGCCTAGGAAAATCAGAGCTGAGGCAGAGTTGCCATGACTTGAGTTCAAGCCCCGGGTCTGGCAAAAAAAAAATTAAAAAATTATGAATGAACACACTAGCTAAGAACTGACACTGTTATACTGCTAGAGCTGGGATTTGATCTCAGGTCTGGGGAACCCCATTGCACTGTGGGAGAAGGGGAAGCTCACCATCCTTGAAGACTAGAATGTCAGGCCTGGTCCAGGGCTTCATTTGAAGCCCAAACACTGGACAAAATAACAAGCCCACCTCATTAACACATAGGATCTCTATTTACATGCAAGTTTGGTATGCATCTTGCATTCAATGTAGTTATCTTTTTTTATTTTGAGTGTTATTCATGGATGTATTGTGCATTTTATTGAGTATGGTGACAGGTATATCTGTGCTGACATGGATGACAATTATTCCCATGGCTATAGAGTTGCCTATATAGCATTCTCCATCCTCGCTGAGGACTTTCACAGGACAGGAAAACAGGTGGATCGATGGGCTTCTCACATCAGGGTGAAGCTTTTGGCAGTGCTGGGATTTGAACTCAGGGCCTAGCAGGCCCAATTTGTGAATGGGTCAATTTGAGCACACCAGCCTGTGAGCCACTACGGAGCTAAGATGTACCCAGGTCCTGAGACTGAGCCCTGGAAGCAGGGATGAATATAGTCATGAATTCATCATTTAAATACAGGATCTATATTATCATACATGGATGGGTGACATCTTGCATTCTGTGTACTCGTTCTCTTTATTTTGTGTCTTATTCATGGATGCAATGTGTATTTTATTGATTATGATGACAGATATAACTGTGCTAACATGGATGACAACCCATTCCTTTGGGTATAGGGTTGCCTGTGTAGTAATCTCCATTCTCCCTGAGACCCAGGTCTTTCTCAGGACAGGAAAACAGATGGATCGATGGGCTTCTCACATCAGGATAATCTTTTGACACTACTGGGATTCAAACTCAGGGCCTATTGGTGAATGGGTAAAAGTGAGCACACCAGCCTGTGAGCCACTAAGGAGGTAGGCCAGTCCCAGGACCAGAGATACAACCCTAGGAGAAGGAGATTGGTAGGGTTGGGAAATAGTCAAGCATTTATAAGTGCAAGTTAGTATGCAAATAAGTTCATATTTTTATAGTGTAGGAGAGATGGCGATCTGTGATGAAATCTACCTTGTGACTACCAATGCTTGGATCTTCCCCAATGCCTCCATTTCATGACTGTGATGATTATGGTCACACTTCATCAATTCTTCATTAAAAATAATTGATACCCCATGAGTCTTGCCTATCATTTCCTACTCACATTAAGCAAGAACTATTCATTAAAGGATGAGATTGATTGCATTCCACGACTCTTCCAAGGTCTGGAAACGAATGTCCTAGGATTTCCGGCCATTCCCTCATCTTAACAGGGCTGACTGGGATTTGTCCTCGGGTCCTCCATTATCTGGTTAGCCTGTGGCTCCCCCGAAAACCAGCAGGTCTTCAGCCATGCCAGGTCACCTTCACTCTTCAGGCAGCCATGTTCTGACCAAGAATGGTCACCATACAAAGGAAAATAAATATAAAAACCCCAGGTGGAACTTCCCGCAGCTTTATTTCCCCTCGCGGCTTCTTTTTTTTCCCAGCAAGCCCCAGGGTCTAGGGTGCGAGGATGGGCTGTGGGTCCAGAGGCTGCAGCCTAGGATGATCAGAGCTGAGGCAGAGTTGCCACGAATTGAGTTCAAGCCCCGGGTCTAGAAAAAAATAATAAAAAAATAAAAATACTATGAACGAAGAACACTAGCTCAGAATTTGTGCCATTTTACTGCGAGAGCTGGGATTTGAACTCAGGTTTGGGTAACTCTGTTGCACTGTGGGGGAAGGTTAAGCTCACTGTCTTTGAAGACTAAAAGGTCAGGCCTGGTACTGGACCTGATTTGAAGCCCCAGCACTAGACAAGCCCACCTCTTTTAAACCTAGGATCTGTATTTACATACAGGGGTGGTATGCACCTTGTTTTCAGTGTAGTTAATCTTTTTATTTTGTGTCTTATTCATCTATGTATTGTGTATTTTATTGAGTATAGGATGACATATATAACTGTGCTCACCTGGATGACAACCTATTCCAATGGGTATAGAGTTGCCTATGCTTTCTAGATCCTAGCTGTGACCCAGGACTTGCACAGGATAGGAAAACATCTGCAAAGTTTGGCATCTCAAATCAGGATGAACCTTTTGGCAGTGCTGGAAGTTGAACTCAAGGCGTAGCAGAACCAACTGCCAAATGGGTCCACATGAGCACAACCACTTGTGAGCCACTAAGGAGCTAGGCCATACCCAGGACCTGAGATCTAGCCCCGGGTGGGGGTGGAGCACCATATTCATCCATTCATAACTGAAATTAGTATGCGAATAAAATCCTGTTTGTATAGAGTAGGAGATGTGGCGAGCTGTGTTGGAATCCTATCTTCCATGTGAATACCGATTCTTGGATCATTCCCAATGCTTTGATTTCCTGAATGTAATTATTGTCACACTTCATGCCGTCTTAATTAAGATCTTGCCTATCATTTCCTATGAGAATCATGCATGAACTTCTCAACTCTTCCCTAGGCCTGAATACAAGCACCAGTACTGAAAAACATAACATTTATAGACATTTTAAATATTTGAGTTATATCTCTATATTCATTTTAAATCGTGTTTGTTGGAGTGATTCATTATATTTTATTATTGATTGATTGATTTAGCATTTATATTATAGACTGTGACTACACCTATAACATTTATTACATTTGTTCCAATCTATTCCATAGCATATAGCTATGCATACATAATATGTACATCATACCTGACACCTAGCACTTGCACAGAAAAGTAAAACAGGTGTCACACATGGAATCTTACACCAGGAAGTAACTTTTGGCAATGATGGGACCTTGACTGAGGGACTAAGAGGCCCAATTCATGAAGGGGTGAGTGTCAGCACAGCAGCATCTAGCCCATGCAGGTGCCAAGTGGATCCCAAGATCTTGGATCGAGTTCCAGGTTTGGCCAAAATAGCAAAAATGTTCTATGCAGATGATGGTATACAAATAAATATAAATTTAGATATTTACATACTGCCAGAAATGTCTATTTAGTGTTCAATGACACATACTATGTTCCAACGGATTCTCAGGTCTTTAGTGAGGACTCCATTTAATCAATAGTATTCTTTTAGTGCATAATAAACTATGAATTAAAATCAGTCCATGTTCTGTGATTATTGGGTCTAATTTTCTGCTAGACTGATTGATAAACTACTCATCGAACCATGACATTGTTCACATTCCTCTGGTGCTCCTATGGATAGGCAATAGTTTCTTAGGCTCCCCAGCCCTTTGTAAATGGCGTGACCAGGATTCAAACACAGGACCTAGGCGTCCAGTTTGGCCTATTTCTTCACTGTTAGCCTGCCAGCATTCAGCAATGACAGGTAACCTACAGGTTGCAGCCGTGTCCTTTGGAACCGAGATGGTCACCATGCAAGGAAGGAAAACCAAGAAACCGCCAAACATCCACACATCGTGGTTATTTTAGGTGCTGTCTTCATTTTGTTTTCCTGTCAGCCCCCGAGGTATACCATCCCATGATCCGCTGTGGGTCCAGAGGCTGCACCATCCCAGCCTAGGGTGATGGAATCTCAGACAGTGTTGCCACAACCTCAGTTCAAGCCCCGTGATTGGCAATCAATCAATCAATAAATAAAATTTTAAAATATTAGAAATAGCCGGGTGCCGGTGTCTCACACCTGTAATCCTAGCTACTCAAGAGGCTGAGGATTGTGGTTCAAATCCAACCCAGGCTGTAAAGCCCTTGAGACTCTTATCTACAATAAAGCACTAGAAAACCAGAAGTGGTGCTGTGGCTCAAGCGGTAGTGCACTTGTTTTGAGCTGAGGAGCGCAGGGACAGCGCCCAAGGCCAGAGCTCAAGCCCCACGAAGAAAAATTGTAAAAATACTAATGAAGTTCCCCAGCTTGACATGCATACCTTTTATTTTTCCTGTGAGGCCTGGGATTTGACTCAGAGTCTGGGTAAATCTAATGCACTGTGGGGGATGGGGAAACTCACCATCTTTGAAGACAAGCAATTCAGGCCTGTTCCCTAGGCCTGAATTCATCCCCAGTCCTGTTAAAGTAATATTCATCCACATTTGAAATAATGATTAATATCTACATACTTATGTTTACGACATATTATTTTACTATGTATTTTTTGCACTATTCATTCATTATTTATATTGACTATTATTACACTTACGACATGGATTAAATGGATTACATCTTATGAGAACTACACAGAATAGCATATGTATTATATATCTTAATTCAGACCCAGGATATTCACAGAAATTCTATAGTAGATGATCCCATGCTTAAAAAAACAGAAAGAATACACCAACCAAAGTCGAATTCATCCCTAGGCATCCCAGTGGCTCACATCTGTAATCTCAGCTACTCCAGAGGTGAGAACTGGAAGATGAAGTTTCAAAGCCAATCCAGGAAGAAAAGCCTGAGAGACCACATCTCCAATTAATTGGCAAAAATCCAGGCTACAGGTATGGCTGAAGTGGTAGAAAATCAGCTATGAGCAATCAAGCCAAGAAAGAGCAAGCTGACTTCAAGTGCAGAGAAAGGGGGGTAGGGGAAGAAAGCAGAGAGAAATCCTCCAAAAACAGAGAACAAAACAACAGTACACACATCCCACCTAATTTATGGTACCAACAAACTGAAAATAAAAAATCAAGCTTGTGCATTTGTATAAATTTACATGAGCACATATGCTTTTAGGTATACTTCAAAGCTATGTTTTAATAATATATATTAAAAAGTATATATATATATATATATATATATATATCTTTAAATAAACTAAGAAACTAGCCAATGAATAAATACTTCTGAATTAGTGCCTTAACCATGGCTTTATAAATTATTTCTATTAAAAGTGTATTCCATGTTTCTTTCCTCAGAATCAATCTTTAAGAAGTTTGTTCAGCTGGGCGCTGGTGGCTCATGCCTGTAATCCTAGCTACTGAGGAGGCTGAGATCTGAGGATGGCAGTTCAAAGCCAGCCCGGGCAGGAGAGACCGTGAGACTCCTATCTCCAATAAACCACCAGAAAACCGGAAGTGGCGCTGTAGCTCGAGTGGTAGAGTGCTCGCCTTGAGCTGAAGAGCTGAGGGAGATAGCCCAGGCCCAGAGTTCAAGCCCCACGACCGAAAAAAAAAAAAGAAGTTTGTTCATGCTCCAGGCGACTATGGCTCTCGCCTATAATCCTAGTTTCTTAGGAGACTGAGATCTGGGGCTGGCGGTTCCAAGCCAGCCTGGGCAGGAAATCCGTGAGACCCTTATCTCCAACAAACCGAAAACAGCACTGTGGCTCAAGTGGTAGAGCACTTGCCATGAGTTGAAGAGCTGAACGTGGGCAGCTAAACCCAGAGTTCATGCCCCACCACCGACAAAAAAAAAAGAAGAAAGAAGTTTATTCATGCAGATCATAAAATTCTAACCTTCTGAGCTTTAGGAAACTTGCCTTCCTTTTCTTCCAGGGTCTTATCCTCTTTAGGTGAGTACTCAACTACTGAGCTACATCCCAGTCCCAAATTTTTTTTTTCATTTTACAATTCACTTTATTCCCAAAATGCTTACAAGTACCTACTGTCCTCATAGAAGTGAGTTTTGATTTAGAAACCCAACCTTTTGTGATATGAGAACTCTCCTAGTGTATTTTGTGGTAGGCACTAAGGAAGACTCACATGATACAATTGCAGAGAATTTATAGTTACAGAAATAACTCTAAATAGAAATAACATCAACTGTCCCTCTAGGGAGGAATGATGTACTCATTTTCATTCTCACTCTTCATGGCAGATGGCCAAATTGGAAACACCAATGTGCTATGCTGAAATGTAAACACTTAAACCCCTTTTTGAAAAACTTTCATGTTATAAAATCAAAATGTATCAAATAAAGGCCAAGTGAACTTTAAAAAATATGAAAAATGCTAATGAAGCTCCCTGGCTTGGAATGTGTGCTATTTTTTGTCTGCAAGGCCTGGGATTTGAACTTGGGGTCTGGGTAACTCTTGCACTCTGGGTGAAGGGAAAGGTCTCTATGCTTGAAGATCAGAAAGTCAGGCCTCTTCCCTAGGCCTGAATTCAGGCCCCAACCCAGGAAATCATAATCCTTACATGTATTTTAAAGATAGGATAGAACTTCCAGACAGTTGTTCAGTCTATATTATGTTTGGTGTGGTTATTCATTGTACTTTTTGTTTTATTCATTTATTTACCATTTATTTTATTGACTGTGATGACACCTAACCATGTATAACACTGTTTACACCCTATCACATAGTATTTAGATTTGTAGACTTGTTCTCCATCATGCCTGACACCCCACACTCTCACAGAAAAGGAAAACAGGTGTCACACTTGGCTTCTTACTCCAGGATGACATTTTTGGCAGGCTCTGAGATTGAAACCCAGGGGTGGCCAAAATAGCCATACATGGATAGGCAGGTGGTAGTACACCAATAAATACATATTAGTACAGAGTGCCAGAGCCATGTATCTAGTATTCAATGACATCGGCTACATTCCTACCAAGTCTTAGGTAGTTATTATGCCTCTATTGAAGGAATATTATTCTTTTCATGCCTGATTAAACATTAATTAAGTTCAATCAGCGTCCTAGGATTATTGCATCTAATTTGAGTTCAGACCGCTGCAAGAACTATTCAATCATGAGTTGGATACCAATCCATCAGAATTTCGAAGCTCAGGCAGGAGATTCTTGGGATCTTCTGCCATGCGTAGGTGTCAGGACCAGGATTTGAACTCAGGGACTGTGTTGGGGGGTTGGCCTATGGATTTCCTGACAGTCCACCAGCCTTGAGCAGTGACAGGTCACTTGTGCGTGGCATCCATGTCATTCAGACCTAGGATGGTCACTGTGCAAAGAACCAAAGCCAAGAAAGCGCCTACCATGTTCGGCTCGTGGCTTGTTTTAGTGTCATTTTCATTTTGTTTTCCTGTCAGACCTCGGGTCTTAGGATTCCAGGATCAACTTTGGTTCTAGAAGCTGCACCCCAGGCTAGCGTGATGGAAGCTGAGACAGAGCTGTCACAATCTGAGTTCAAGCCACGTGCTTGGCCAAAAGCAAACAAAAAAATGAAATTAAAACAATTAGAAAATTAAAACAATTTAAAAAATTAAAAAACAATTATTTATCTCCCTGTTTTGCAATTCATGCCATTTTTTCTGCCAGGCCTGGAATTTGAACTCAAGATCTGGGTAAATAGGCAGCACTGTCGGGCTAGGGGAATCACACCATACTTGAAGTCAAGAAAGTCAGGCCTGTTCCTAGGCCTGAATTCAAGCCTCAGTCCTGCAAAACATACTCCTTATCCTACAGCCAGCTGATATTCGACAAAGGAGCCAAAGACATACAATGGAAGAAACACAGCCTCTTCAACTGCTGGTGCTGTGAAAACTGGGCAGCCACATGCAGAAAACTAAAAGTGGACCCCAGCCTATCACCATGCACCAACATCAACTCAAAATGGATTAAAGACCTTAACATTAAACCTGATTCTCTGAAACTACTGCAGGACAGAGTAGGAGACACACTTGAACTAATAGGCACAGGAAGGAACTTCCTGAACAGAGTCCCAGGGTCACAACAAGTTGGAGAGAGACCCGACAAATGGGACTACCTTAAAATAAAAAGCTTCTGCACAGCTAAATCTATCGCAACTAAGCTAGAAAGACAACCAACTAATTGGGAAAAAATATTTACCAGCAATATAGCAGACAAGAGGTTAACATCCTGTATATACAGGGAACTCAATAAACTAATCCCTCCCAAACCTAACAAACCAATTACTAAATGAGCAAGGGAACTAAAGAGGGACTTCTCAAATGAAGAAATAAAAATGGCAAAGAAACACATGAGGAAATGTTCATCATCCCTGGTGGTGAAGGAAATGCAAATAAAGACAACCCTGAGATACCACCTTACCCCAGTCAGAATGTCCCACATCCACAAATCAGCCAAGGACAAATGCTGGAGGGGATGTGGAGAACAAGGAACCCTATTACACTGCTGGTGGAAATGTACACTTATACAACCACTTTGGAAAGCAGTCTGGAGGGTCCTTAGAAAGCTAAAGATTGACCTCCCTTACAACCCAGTCATACCACTTCTAGGCATCTACCCTGAACAACAGGAACCAATATACAAGGACACGTGCACCTCCATGTTTATTGCAGCACTGTTCACAATAGCTAGGATATGGAAACAACCCAGATGCCCCACCACAGATGAATGGATCCAAAATTGTGGTATCTATACACAATGGAATATTATGCAGCCATTAGAAATGACAAAATAATGGCATTTGCAGGGAAATGGATGGAGCTAGAAGGAATCATGTTGAGCAAGGTAAGCCAAGAGCGAAGAGACAAACGGTACATGGTCTCCCTGATAAGTGGATGCTAAATCCAAAATGTTAGGTGATACGACAAAACTAACAGGACTTAAAAAACAAAGAACTCCCACTCATCTGGTTGAACCACTACTAAATATCCCCATGCTGCTGATCACATATATGGTATATAACATGTGAACACCATTATATGTTACAGACTGTGATAGACAATTTGCTCCAGGAAAGTGAGAATGAACTTGTGACTTTAAATGAGCATCATTATTCCACAATACTATGAAATTCCAGAAATTATGTAATCACTTAATCAAAATCAAAAAAAAATGAACCCCGGGGAAGGGAGGGAGGGAGGGGATGGTAGGGGGAAAACAATGAGGGGGTAAAAATGTTCAAGAGGAAGTGTACTCTTTACCTCACTCATGTAACTTTAAACCTCTGTATAGTATATTTACAATGAAAAAAAATACTCCTTATATACATTTTATTTACATTTTAAAGACAGGATTTATACTTCCATATAGTCAGAAAATGTCATGTTTGGTATGTTTATTCATTTCATTTCTTGTTTTATTCATTTATTTACCACTTATTTTATTGACTCTTTTGACCCCTATACCATTTATTACATTGTGTACTTCCTATTACATAGCATCTAGATTTGTAGATGTGTTCACTATCATGCCTGACACCCAGGACTCTCCCAGAAAAGGAAAGCATGTGTCACACTCAGCTTCTCACTCCAAGATTAAACTTTTGGCAGTGCTGGGATCCGAACTTGCGGCATAGCAGGCCCAATTCATGAATGGGTAAGGGTGAGCATGGCAGCCTCTAGCCAATGAAGCTGTGAGGTGGTCCCCAGGCACTGAGATGGAGCCCCAGGTTTGGCCAAAACAGTGATACATGGATTGGCAGATGGTGGTATACAATTAGTACATATTGGTAGAGTGCCAGAGCCATCTATCTGACTGAATGATGCCTACTACATTCCTACCAATTCTTAGGTATTTATTATACTGCCTTTGAAATAATATTATTCTTTTCATGCTTAATAAACTATCAATTAAAGTCAATCAGCATCCTAGGATTATTACATCCACTTTTAGACTCGACTGATGCACGAACTAATCTTTCAATCAATATTTCTATGCGTAGGAATGAGTCTCTTGTGATGTCCTGCCATTGGTAGGTGTCAGGACTTAGATTTTTAACCCAGGGCCTATGTTGGCAGGTTTCGCCTATGGCTTCCCTGATGGCCCACCAGCGTTCAGGAATAACAGTATAGCTCCACTTTGCAGCCGTGTCATTCAGACTCAGGATGGTCACCCTGCAAAGAAAAAAATAATGTAAAACCTCCAGTCTTCTGCAGCTGGCCACTTTTTGTGCTGTCCCACTTTTTTTTTTCTTCCTGCAAGCCTTCTGGGCCTACGATCCCAAGATTGACTATGGGTGAGAGGCTGCAGCCCAGTCTAAGGCAATCAAAGCTGAGGTAGAGTTGCACAGCCTGAGTTCAAGCTACAAGGTTGGCAAAAAAAAAATAAATAAAGAATTTAATTAATTATTTAACTAAATTGAAAAAAATCCCCCTGGTTTGGAATTTCTGCCAGTTAACTTTGCTAGCCTGGGATTTGAACTCAGGATCTTGGTAAATTTGTAGCAATGTGAGGGAAGGTGCAGAATTTCTACTACTTGAGTTCAAATCCTGTGCCAAGACAAAAACAAAAAATTGAGTCACTGAGCTCAGCTGAGTGGTGGGGGAATAGCTGTGGAGGTGGGAGGGAAGGGATGGCAAGGGGAAAACAAAGGAGAAGGCAACAATGCTCAATAGTGAATGTACTCATTACTTTGCCCATGTAACTGTAACCCCTCTATACCACATTTTTACAACAAAAAATGTACAAAAAAGGAAACTATTTAGAGCTCAGAGAAGCACTTTGCAGGTAAGGGAAGGATGTCTGAATAGATACACAAAATTATATACTGCTGTTTTTAAAATGTTCAGTATGGAACTGAATAAAAATAACTGCTTCCATTAAAAATAATTAAGTCACTGTCTTGCAACTGGGGCTAGTATTTCTGCCACTGCTGGGATTTGATGTCACCATCCGGGTAACTCTTTTGCATCGTAGGTGAAGGGGAAGCTCACTGTCCTTGAGGAAAAGAAGTTCAGGGTAGAGTTTCCAGGGCCTGAATTAAGTCCTTATAATGGAAAATAATATTTATGTACATGTGTAATATATGTTACGTATTACATGTGTATGTGTATTACAAACTATGATTTTTTATTTTTGCATTAGTATTATTATACACATAACATTTATTATATTTTGCACATCTATTATAACATTATACACATCAATTTATGACATTGACTCATTTTTTATTAATACTTTATTAAGTGTTGAAACGTGATACATAATTAAATGGAGGCATGTGTCACAGCCTTCACATGTTTAGAGTCTCTCCCAAATATGAGCTGTGTCTTGTTTATTTTTAACAACTTCAACTAGGGATTTCTTTAGATGATTTATACTAAGAAGCCTTTCCTTGAGGATAGGCAAGTTGAGGGATAATATTGTAAGGGTGGGACAGGGAATGTGGCTTAGTGGTAGAGAGCTTGCTCAGCATGCATGAATGCCAGGGTTTGAATCCTCAGTGCCACATACTCAGAAAAAGCCAGAAGCTGTGGAGTGCTCAAGTGGTGGAACACTAGCCTTGAGAAAAAGAAGCACAGAGACAGTACCCAGGCCCTAAGTTCAAGCCCCAGCACTGGAAAAAACAATAGGCCAGATTCCAATGGCTCACACCTGGGACCTTCTTCTCAGGAGGCTGAGATCTGAAGACCACAGTTCAAAGACAGCCTAGGCAAGGAAAGCCTGTTAGATTCCTTTCACCAATGGACCACCAAAAGACCCCATGTGGTGCTGTGGCTCCAGTGGTAGAGTGTTCACCTTGAGAGGAAGGGCTCAGGGACAGTGCCCAGGCTTGAGTTCGAGACACACAATGCGAAAAAAGTGAAGGTTAATCACAGTACTTTTCCTATATGCTAATTAGGAGAACATTCTCTGGAAACATGAAAGCTGATATACACCAGAATTGGAGTTAGAGCTCAAGGTTCAAGTTTAGCAGATCCATATGCCCAGCCTCTCTGACCCTAGCATTATAACCTTGTGTCCTACAGGGCTCTGAAAGGCCCATGGTTGAAAGGCTTAATATGTTCCCCAAGCCCTTTGTGATAAGCAGTTGACTGGTATTGTCAATGTCATTACACTTCTGACCTAGCAGAGCACCAGTAGCTAAGGCCCATCCCCCAGCTCAGGAGGCTGAGGTCTGAGGATCACAGGGTGAAGCCAGCCAGGGCAGGAATGTCTATGACACTCTGACTTCCACTTCTGAAAGGGCAGATGTTCAAGAGCTTCCTGGGTTTCCCTTGGTGATGAGAAGTTACTTGTACTTGAGTTGAACTCAAGGCCTGGGCACTGTCTCTAGCACTCTACTACTTGAGCCACAGCACCAATTCTGGCTTTTTCTGTGCATGTGCTACAGAGTGAATAAACTCAGGGCTTCTTGCATGCCAGGCAAGCACTCTCTCGCTAATTCACATTCCCAGCCCTCTCATCTTTTTCTTAATGGTAGTTTCTACCTAAGTATGCTACATTTTACATCTCCCAAGTTTAATTTTCTTAATACAGGTTATTTCAAAAACCCTGATCTTCTCTTCTCCTGCCTGATTTGTGACTGCTCCTGCCTTGGCCTCATAATATAATGTAAATAAAGGCTGCTGAGAGCTTAAGTGTGCACCATGTAAGGACACAGGCCTGGAACTCTGGAAGAAAAAAACCATGGACCTGAAAAAAAGAGAATGATGCAGTATGTGCAACAAGCCAATCTGAAAAATAAATCTGTACATAAAAGGAGAAGCATTGCATACAATATGCTTGCACTCAGAGAGGTAATATACACACATAAGTAGGTAGGACACTCATACATAAACTTGGCCTTCTCTTTTTGAATTATTTTGGTGGCCATCCCAGTGCTTAAACTCAGGGCCCTATGTGTTCCTCAGCTGTTTTGCTCAAGGCTGAGACTCTACCACTGCCACAGCTCCACTTCTAGCCATCTGGGTTAATTGGACATAAGCACCTGCCAGGCTTTCCTGCCTGGTCTGGCTTGTATCTCCTGTTCGGCTTTCTTTCTCAAAGCTGGAGCTCTACCCTCTGGGCCTCTGATTCACTTCTGGTTTTCTGGTGGTTTATTGGAAATAAGAGTCTAGCAGACTTTCCTGCTCGTGCTAGCTTTGAACAGAGATCTCCTGAGGAGACTTCAAGTGGCTCTCCTGAGGGATTTGCCGAGGATCTGCTCCACACAAACCCTTAGCCTAAATCTCGAGAGGTACTAGAGCAAAAGGGTAACATGAAGATGCTTCTATTGTGTTCTAGATACTTAAGTTGGAGACACAAAACACTCATAATTATTAGATAATTTTATAGGTCTAAGGAGAAATGCAGACAGTATGAGGATCGCTCCAGGTTTTGGTCCTGTCATCCTGAGACAGTAAATTCAGTGCAGCTCAATGCTAAGTGACTGAACTGGCATGTCCTGTGGACATTTGCTGCCAAAATCATGTGACACTCATTTCTCACTTTTGGCTTCAAACCTGTTCCCAGAGGAGAAGATGAGGAGAAAAAAATCCTTCTCTGAGAAAGCACCTATAAAGAACATTGTATAGTTTACTTATAAATTAAAAGCACTAGAATGATGCTTTTAAGGAGTCAGATTGTCCAGATTAAAAAATGAAGAAGAAAAAAAAGGAAGGTGCCAATGGCTGCTGACTGTAATCCCAGCTCCTCAGGAGGCTGAGATGTAGAGAATCTGAGTTTGAATCCAGCCAGCATAGGACAGTCCATTACACTGTTATTTCTAAGACATCACAGAAAACCCAGAAGTGGGGCTGTGGCTCAAGGTTAATGCAATACCCTTGAGCAAAAGTAACTCAGGGACAATGCCTATGCTCATAGTACAACTACAGGAACAGCTGCCATGTCTTTGTGTATGTGTGGATGTATTCCTATTGGTGAAGCTCCAAAGTAGCTATGATGAAAGGCACCAAGCTAGAAAATTTGTTTTTAATACAATGATTTCATAACACAGAGACTGCTTTCATGACAGTGCATGTTCCTGGGCTCCCCTCACAGTTCCCAGTGCAGCCTGAGGGTTTCTCTGCCTCCCAGGCCTGCTGGAAGAAGTCTTTTTCATTGTCTGGACAGGCAGACAAAAGGCCACAGTCCTGTACAGCTGTGTAACAAACAACTCCATATGGGCCAATTAGTGAGGATGAGTGTGGACAGGCTCTGAAGGTCAGGACAAAAAGGCCTCTTTGTACCCTAAGCTATCTCTCTCCACAGTGCTCCGTTTTAACAGGAAACCTTCATTTGTGCCACTTCCTATGGCAGGCCAAGTTCCCAACACTAATCCTGCCTTTGTGAAACTATATTCTGGTGTTCAGATACAGTGCTCAATATAATTCAGGAGTCCTTCTGGCAGACAACTAGGGCACTTAACCTCAAGAAATGTTTCATTGAGGGCGATGATGGGCCTTTGATGCCTCTGCTAGGTTTCCAGAAGCTTTAGAAATCTAAGCACATGTCTGTTTTCACCATGCTTCCTGTCATCTAGGACTGCTGAAGCACATTAGGTTTTGAAACCTTTGAACTCTCCTAGTTGATCCCAGGGTGACAAGGTTTTGGGGTTGAACACTGGGCCTGGGTGCTGACCATGAGCTCAGTGCAGGAGCCCAGTCCTTTACCATTTTGTGTCACAGCTTTTACTTCTGGTCTGTGTGTGGGTGTGTGTGTGTGCATGAGCGTGCACACATACTCCAGTCCTGGAGTTTGAACTCAGGACCTGAACACTGTACCTTATTTCTCTTGTACAAGAATAGTCCTCTCCTACTTGAGCCACAGAACCACTTGAGGATATTTTCTAGTGATGTGTACCTGAGAAATCAAGTCCAGAGTTTCATAGATGCAAAGCACCCCACCCCTAAGGCTTTGTTATTTTGTTTCTTTTTTGTTGTTGTTTCTTGTAGGAGTTGAAGTCTGGGCCTGGGTGCTGTGCCTCAAGTCTTGTGCTCTACCACTTGACCCAAAGCACCATTTCAGGTTTTCTCATGGTTCATTGGAGCTAAATGTCTCGAGGACTTTTCTGCCTAGGTTAGCTTTGAACCATGATCCTCACATCTCATCCTTCTGAGAAGCTAGAATGACAAGCATGAGTGACAAGCATCCAGCTTTCATTTAAGGTTTCTTAGTGGTTAATTGGTGATAATAGTCTCATGGGACCTTTTGTGTCTGGCATAGTTTGGAAAACAGATCCTCAGATCTCAGCTTCCTGAGAAGGCAGGCTGACAGACCTCAGCTACAGACCCCTAGGCTGTGACACTCTTCTGCAAGGGGGTCGTTGGCTCCACATGGTGGAGTGCTAGCCATGTGCCCAAGAGGTAAGGGTCAGTGCCTATGACGCAAGTTCAAGGTTCATGACTGAGAAAAAACAAAACAAAACAATTGTCTGCAGTAGACAACTCACCCACTCTTCAGTAATACATAATTTTGTCTCTACCATGGGGACATATCTGCATCTCAATATTCTTGTCTGCATGATCATCTCAGTTGTGTAGCTCTTACAAGGACCATATGAAAGAATGCATTCTGTGAAGGACACAGCAGATGGCACTCTTTGAAGGACTCAGCACACAACATCCTGTGAAGACTTAGCACCCAGCACCCAATGCAGGACTCAGCACACTGCACCCTGTGAAGGACTCAGCACACAGCACCCTGTGGCAGACTCAGCACCGAGCACCCTATGAAGGACTCAGCACATAGCTCTATTCCACAAGCTGTCATTAGAATTAGGTTGTTTTCATCAGTATCATAATTCTTTGAGGAATGTTTTACGAATCACACAAGTTCACATCTAATGGTTTAGTGGGGTGATTTTTTGGGGGGGCAGGCTACCCATAGAGCTTGAACTCAATGCATGGGGATACTGTTCTAAGAACATTTGCTCAAGGCTAAGGCTCTACTACTTAGAGCCACATCTCCATGAGTCTCACATACTTCCTACCAGGGTTTGGTTTTAAAGCTCCCAAGCAGCCAGGATGATGGGGGTAAGCCAGCAGCATCTGCTTCTGTGGAGCTGGGTTGCAGCTGTTTACATCTGCCTAAGTCAGGTTAGGTGGCAACTGTCAGTGCCAGACTCTTAGCTTGTTCTGTGATGTGGTATTTGAAGTCCTGTCCTTCTATAATTGCAGTTAGAACATTCTACCATTTTTTGGTGGCAGTGGTGGGGCTTGAGTAAGGGCTTAGACACTGTCCATAAGCATTTGTGCTCAAGGCTAGCACTGAATTGATTGAAACACAGCAGAACTTCCAGGTTTTCTGCTTATATGGCACTGAGAAATCGAACCCAGGGTTTTGTGCTTACTAGGGGAGCACTCAACCACTGAGCTCCAGGAGTAAAGGAGGTACAAATAGATACATTGTTGTATATAAATATTATATTCACAAAAGAGAGATGTCGATATTATTACATTATAGATAATATTACAACCAATTATTAGGTATTAAATTATATCTCCATTTAATGATGTGTCCCAGCTAACAATTAATAAAACATTAATTAATACTCAATATCCTATTGTTTATCACATTTGTACATACATCCATACATATAATTAAATATTTTATAGAATTAGACAGGTGTCTATATATTATTAAATTATGCATCATGTGCTACTACCAATTATTAGGTATTTATGTCTCCATGCAATTTTTATTCTGTTAATACTTAATAAAATATTAATTAAACTTAATCCACATCCTATAATTAGCTCATCTAATTTTATCCTAGAATGATTCATTACTAATTCAATCTGTTTATCATTTATTGTAGTGACAATTCTTCCACCTATGACTTTTTTTACCTTTGTGACCTTCTACTTACATAGCATATTGATTTGCATCCTAATTATACATCCTACCTGACACTGAACACTTTCAAAGAAAAGAAAATTATGTGTCACACTCGGCTTCCCACTCCATGATTACATTTATGGCAGTGTTGGGATCTAAACTCAGGGCCTAGAAGACTCAATTCATTAATGTGTGGCTGCTAGCATAGCAGCCTCTAGCCAATTCAGCTGCCAGGTTGTTCCCAGGCCCTGAGATCGAGCCCCATATATTGACTCCATATTGTGCTTAGTATAGCTATGCATTTTTTGTTTTATTCATTTATTTACCATTTATTTTATTGACTGTTCTTACACATGGACTATTTATTACATTTATTATATAGGATAGATTTGCCTATGTATGAAACTTCACACCTGACATCCAGGACTTTCACAGCAAAGGAAAACCTGTGTCACCAAGGGTTTCTTACTCTATGAATCAATTTTTGTGAGTGCTGGCATCTGAACTCACAACCTTCAAGGCCCAATTCATGAATGGGTGAGTGTCAGTACGCCAGCCTGGGACATATTGAGCTGACAAGCAGTTTCCAGCACCTGAGATGGAGCCCCAGAGGTTGACAAAATAAGAACAGATTGACATGCAGATGGTAGTACACAAATAAATATAAATCTTTATAGAGTGCCAGAGATGTCTATACATTATTCATTTAAATAGGCTACATTCCTACCAATATTTGGGTATTTTTAATGCCTCCATGTAATTTATAGTATTGTTTTCATCCTTAATGGATTGTTAATTAAATCAACCACTGTCCCGAAACTATTGTGTCCATGTAATTAATAGTATTCTTTTAATGTGTCAAAAATATTCATGAAAATCCATCGGCCTCCTAAAATCACTCTAATTTTATAGTAGCATCATTCAGGAACAACTAATTAAACCTTGACATTCATAACCTTCCATCGGTATTCCTATGAATAGGAACGAGACTATTAGGATCTCTGGCCATTTGTAGGGGTCAGGACCAAGCTTTGAAGCCAGGGCCTATGTTGCTGTGTTGGCCTATGGCTTCCCTAGCAGCCCTCCAGCCTTCAGCAATGCCAGGTTTCTAACACTTTTCAGCCAGGTCATTCAGACACAGGAAGATCACCTTGCAACAAAAACAAATGTAAAGCCGGCAGCCATCTGCAAGTTGCAGGTTTTTCTTCTTTGTTTCTGTGTTGTTTTATGTATTTATTATTCCTGTCAGCTGTGACACAAAACGGTAAAGGACTGGGCTCCTGCACTGAGCTCATGGTCAGCACCCAGGCCCAGTGTTCAACCCCAAAACCTTGTCACCCTGGGATCAACTAGGAGAGTTCAAAGGTTTCAAAACCTAATGTGCTTCAGCAGTCCTAGATGACAGGAAGCATGGTGAAAACAGACATGTGCTTGGATTTCTAAAGCTTCTGGAAACCTAGCAGAGGCATCAAAGGCCCATCATCGCCCTCAATGAAACATTTCTTGAGGTTAAGTGCCCTAGTTGTCTGCCAGAAGGACTCCTGAATTATATTGAGCACTGTATCTGAACACCAGAATATAGTTTCACAAAGGCAGGATTAGTGTTGGGAACTTGGCCTGCCATAGGAAGTGGCACAAATGAAGGTTTCCTGTTAAAACGGAGCACTGTGGAGAGAGATAGCTTAGGGTACAAAGAGGCCTTTTTGTCCTGACCTTCAGAGCCTGTCCACACTCATCCTCACTAATTGGCCCATATGGAGTTCCTAGGATCTTCAGCAACGTGTGTGTGGGAGTTCCAGGGTCAAACTCAGGGCGCAGGTGTCAGGGTTAACCTGAGGCTTCACTGACAGCCCACCAGCCTCAGCCATGCAAAGTCATGTACAATTTTCAAGCCAAGTCACTGAGACCCAGGATGGTCACTGTGCAAAAGAAACAAAGGTAAAACTGTTGTGTAAAACTTTCTGGTTTTTCCTCTTCCATTTTGATTTGTTTGTTTGTTTGTTGGCCAGTGCTGGGAGTTAAAATTGGGTCCTAGGATCCTTGGATCATCTGTGGGTGTAAAAGCTGCACCCCAGCCTAGGGTAATCTAGGCTGAGGCAGAGTTGTGAAGACCTGAGTTCAAGCCCTGTGCCTGCCCCCCCCCACCAAAAGTTAAGTTCCTGGCTTGGAATTTGGGACATTTTATCTGCCATACCTGGGATTTGAAATCAGGGCCTGGTAACTCTATTTTGCAGTGGGTGAAGTGGAAGCTCACCCTCCTTGAATAAAAGAAATTCTAAGGCAGACAGGAAGCCCCGAGCAGAGGTTACAGGCACTTTTAATAGTGAAATCCACAAGATTAACATATAACACCAGGTGTCCATGGGATTGGCCCGTTAAAGGTCACTATGTACTCGAGCAATTATTTTTTAACTATCTGGGAAATTTATAACACTCTTTGCAATAAAACAATTAGTGGGGTGGTCAAACGGAGGTAGTCACTCTGGGAGATAAGGGTTAGGGGATTTACAGTGTTACAGGTTTGTGATTGATTAACAATTTGGCCTAGTCTGCTGGGCTCACCAGATGGCCCTTATCTTGAACCCCCTAAACCGGGAATTTCTATACAGGAATGTGGAGGAACATACTCTTTATTCCTTATCTTGGGTCCCATTTGGCCATTTGGGGAATTTACTTGTTAGCTCTTTATTTACGATTAAAGAGCTAGTCCCAGGGCCGACATCTAGACTCCGAAACTTTTTATTTATCTCCAGAGAGGGCAAGGGTCAGAGCTAGTGCAAGCAAGTTTACAGAGGCAAAACCAGCAGTTAACATTTGTAAAAATATAACTCTAATTTTTAATCTTTCATTCCCCCATTTTTTTTCTTTGAACTAATTTTAATCTTAAAATTTAGGGGGCTATTATCTCATTTGCAGGTATGTCACTTGTCTGTAATACTTGGTATTGCTGAGTCAGTACCATGGCCTGTATGACGGACAGCCTTTCACGAATGAACTGTAATAGCTTGTTAATGATGCAAGGACCAAAGGTAAGAAGCAACAATAAAATAATGACAGGTCCTGCTACCGCCTACAGCAGCTTAGTGAGCCAGGGAGATTTAGACCACCAGCTCTCGAACCAGCTGCTCTGCTCAATCTTGTCCCAATTTCGCTCATCTAAACGCTTTCGGAATTTGGCCATGGAGTCACGCGCTATCCCAGTATGATCAGTATAAAAGCAGCATTTCTCTTTTAGAGCTGTGCACACCCCACCATCCTTGAGGAAGACCAAGTCTAAACCTCTACGGTTTTGAAGCACTACCTCTGATAGGGAGGTGAGGGAGTCTGTTAATGCTGTGACTTTCAAAACAAACTTGGCTATATTTCTATATTTCAATCTTAAAGCCTAGTTAAATAACAGAATCTACCCTGTATTACTATTACTATGATGACTGCTACTACTACTATTATTACTCTGAAAGACCCAAAAACAGCAGTTTGCATTTGTAAAAATATAACTCTAATTTTTTGAGGTCCAGTCGTGGGGCCTGAACTCTGGGCCTGGGCGCTGTCCCTCAGCTTTTCAACTCAAGGCTAGCGCTCTACCACTTCAGTCACAGTGTCACTTCTGGCTTTTTTTTTATGCTTATGTGGTGCTGAGGAATCCAACCCAGGGCTTCATGCATGCAAGGCAAGTGCTCTACCACTGAGCCACCTTTCCAGCCCTATAACTCTAATTTTTAATCTTTCACTTTCCATTCCAGGAGCAGGGCTGCTTGGAGCCAAGGTCTAGTTAACCTTGTTTAAAGTTTTTTTTTTTTTCTAAAATCCCTAAAACAAAGGCAAAGCCTGGAAAGAAGCTGTACCAGTTCAAGTCTCCTCTCAGGGCCTACTTCCCAGTGCTTTACCCTTTGATGTCATGGTTTCACTTCTGGTATCTGTGTGTGTGTGTGGGGGGGGGGATTTTGTGTGCATATACTAGTCCTGGAGCTTGAACTCAGGACCTCAGTACTGTACCTGAGTTTCTCCTGTACAAGGATAGCACTCTATCACTTGAGCCACAGAGCCACAAAAGGCTTTTTTCTTTTTCTTTTTTGGGGGGTCTGGTCGTGGGGCCTGAATGCTGGGCCTGGGTGCTGTCCCTCAGCTCTTCAGCTCAAGGCTAGCGCTCTACCACTTGAGCCACAGCGCCACTTCCGGCTTTTTTCTTTTTGCTTATGTGGTGCTGAGGAATCGAACCCAGGGCCTCGAGCATGCAAGGCAAGCACTCTACCACTGAGCCACCTTCCCAGCCCCAACAGGCTTTTTTCTAGTGATGTGCCACTGAGGATTCAAAGCCAGGGTTTCAAACATGCAAAGCACTCTACCCCTAAGACCCATTCCCAGCACTGAATTTCAGGTTCCTTTCTTTCTTTTCTTGTAAGTTGGAGGAGTTGAAGTCTGGGCTGGGTGCTGTCACTCAGCTCTTCAGCTTAAGTGGAGAGCTCTACCACTTGAGCTACAGAACCCATTCAGGTTTTCTAGTGGTTCATTGCAGATAACCATCTCAAGGAATCTCCTGCTCAGGCTGGCTTTGGACCTTGATCCTGAGCTCTCAGCCTGCTGAGTAAGTAGCTAGGATAACAGGCATGAGTCACTGGCACCCAGCTTCCACTTCAAGTTTCTAAGTGGTGAATAAGAGATGATAATGTCATGGGACCTTTTGTGTGTGGGATAGTTTTGAACTCAGATCCTCAGCTTCCTGAGCAGGCAGGATGATAGACCTCAGCTAAAGACACCTAACCCGTGACACTTTGCTGCAAGGAAGTCTTTCGCTTGGCACAGTAGAGTGTGAGCCATGAGCATAAGAGGAAAATCAGTGTCTAGGCTCTGAGTTCAAGGTTCATGATGGAGAAAAATAAACCAAAACAATTGTCTGCAGGAGACAACTCAATAGAGTTCAGTACATACATAAATTTGGCTCTGCCTTGAGAAATACCTGTGCCTCAAGTTTCTCACCTACACAATCATCTTATTTGTGGAGCTCTAACAAGGATCAGATGAAAGAATACACCCCGTGAAGGACTCAGCACCCAGCATCCCAGGAAGGACTCTTCATATAGCTGTATCCCACAAGCTGTCATTAGAATTAGGATGCTTTCATCAGTATCACCATTCCTTCAGAAAAATGTTACGAACCACACAAGTTCACATCTAATGGTTTAGAGGAGTGGTTAGTTGGGGGGTGGGGAGGGAGGGTAATCAGACTCAGGGGTTGCACTCATAGGGTTGTGGGTACTGTCCTAAGATCTTTTCCTCAAGGCTAGAGCTCTAACACTTTGTGCCACAGCTCAGAGTCTCACAGACTTCTTGCCAGGGCTGAGTTTTCAACCCACCAATGTCAGATCTCATCCCCTGAGCAGCTAGGGTGAGCCACCAGCATCTGGTTCGATGGAGTTGGTTTGCAGCTGTTAACCTCTGGCTGTCAGGATAGATGGCAATCGTCATCTTCAGATTCCGGGCTTACTCTGTCATGAAGTATTTAAAGTCTTGGTCTTGTATAGTTGCAGTTAGAACATTCTAACTTTTCTTTGGTTCTTGAGTGACAGCACCACTTCCGGCTTTTTCTGTGCATGTGATAGTGTGAAAACGATCCCAGGGCTTCATACAAACTAGGCAAGCACTCTACCACTAAGCCCCAGGAGTGACAAGTGTAGAAACAGATTTATAGATAGCTTATGTATATATATGTATATATATATACACACAGATATATATGTATGTAAAAAATAAGAAAGATATATGTATATTATTAAATTACATATACTATATTACTATCAATTATCCATAATTAAATTATTCCTTCATTTCTCATTGTTGAAAATATAATAAAATATTTATTGAAAATTAGTCAATGTACTATGATTATTTTTTTAATTTTTAAATATAATCATATACTAACTACTAATGTAATTGTTACTTTTACAACATTCCATTTATATGGATGTATGTCAGAATGCATTTCTTAGGATCTCCCGCCATTCGTAGGTGGCAGTCCCAGAATTTGAACCCTGGGCCTACGTTGCTGGTTTTGGCTATGGCTTGCCTGATAGCCCACCAAACTGCAGCAGTGTAAGGTCACATACTCTTTCTGGGCCCTTTCATTTAGACCCAGGATGGTCACAATGCAAAGGAAAAAACAAAGTAAAACCGCCTTCTGGAACTTCCCAGTTTTATCTTTATTCTTTCCCCCCCACTTTCTCTTTTTTTCTTTTTTGTTGGTTGTGGGGCCAGAAATCTGGGTCTGGACACTGTTCGTCAACTATTCAGCTCAAGACTAGTGTTCTACCACTTGAGCCATAGCACCACTTCCAGCTTTTTTCAGCATATGTTGTGCTGAGGAATCGAGCCCAGAGCTTTATGCATTCAAGGCAAGCACTCTACTACTGAGCCACTTTCCCTGCCCTTCTTTTATTTTATCAGTCCCGAGATTTGAACTTGGGTCCTAGGATCTCAGAATGGGCTGTGGGTCCATTGGCTGCACCCCAGCCTAGGGTGATCGAAGTTGAGGCAAAATTGCCAAAAGCTGAGTTCAAGCCCTGGGCCTGGACAAAATAAATTAAGGCTGTGACTTGGAATTTGCTCCATTTTTCTGGCAGGCCTGGTATTTGAACTCAGGGTCTGGGTAACTCTGTGACACTGTGGGGGAGGGGAAGCTCACTGTTGTTGAAGACAAGAATTTCAGACCAGTTTCCAGGACTGAATTTAAGCACCAGCACTGGAAAAATTAATATTCATATATGTGATCTTTTTACATAAATGGGCTTATTCCATATGACATTTATTACCCTTATTTATTCATTATTTATTTTATTTAGTATTATTACATATATAACATTTATTTCATTTATTATATCTTATCACATGCATATATTTGCATATGGATTATACTTCATACTGAGACCCAGGATTTTTACAGAGAAGAAAAAAAATGTGTAAAAGTAGGCAGAATGACAGATATCAGCCACAGATGCCTAGACTGTAACACTTTTGTATGGGTGTCCTTGGGTCCCCTTGGTAGGGTGCTAGCCAGGAGCTCAACAGTGAAGAGTCAGTAGCTAGGCCTTGAGTTTAAGGTTCATGACTGAGAAAAATAAACCAAAACAATTGTCTGCAGGAGAAAACTCACTAGAGTTCAGTACATACATCATTTTGGCCCTGACATGG
Organism: Dipodomys ordii; assembly: GCF_000151885.1. NCBI lineage: Eukaryota > Metazoa > Chordata > Mammalia > Rodentia > Heteromyidae > Dipodomys > Dipodomys ordii. The sequence goes on from NW_012283889.1 coordinate 128,699, forward strand.
GGACATATCTGAGCCTCAAGGTTCTCATCTGCACAATAATCTGTGGAGCTCTTACAAGGACCAGATGCAAGAATGCACTCAACACACCATTCCTCATATAAGACTCATGACATAGCTGTATCCCACACGCTGTCATTAGAATTAGGGTGCTTTCATCAGTGTCACCAAACTACACAAAGTTCACATCCAATGATTTAGAGGAGTGGGTTTTGTGTCGGGGGGCGGTGAGTCAGCCATGGGGATTCCACTGAAAGTTTGGGGGTACTGTCCTAAGATCTTTTGCTCAAGGCTAGAGCTCTACCACTTTGAGCCACAGCTCAGAGTTTTGCAGACTTCCTGTCAGGGCTGGATTTTAAAACCACCAGTGTCTGATTTCAGCCCCCCAGTATCTTGGATGTCAGGGCTGAGTGAGCCAGAAGCATCTGGTTCTGTGTAGCTGGGTTGCAGCAGTCTACCTCTGGCTAAGTCAGGTTACATGGCAGCTCTCAGCACCAGACTCCTAGCTTGCTCTACGATGATGTATTTGCAGTATAATTCTTATATTTTTGCAGTCAGAACATTCTATCATTTTGTTTTGGTGCCAGTCCTGCATCTTGAGTAAGTGTCTAGACACAGTCCCTAATCTTTTAAGCTCAAAGCTAGTACTAGACTGCTTGAGCAACAGCATGACTTCTGCATTTTTCTGTGCAAGTGGTAGTGAGGAATGGAACTTAGGACTTTGTACATACTCAGTGAGCACTCTAACACTGAACCCCAGGAGTGACAAGTGTATAAACAGATAAATTTGTAGATTGGTAGATAGAGAGAGATGGCTCAATGGTAGAGCACTTGCCTTGCAGGCCTGAGGTCCTGGGTTCAATTCCTCAGCACCACATAATTAAAAAGAAAAAAGCCGGAAGTGGCACTGTGGCTCAAGTGGTAGAGTGCTAGCCTTGAGCTGAAGAGCTGAGGGACAGTGCCCAGGCCCAGAGTTCAGGCCCTATGAAAGGACCCAAAAAAAAAAAGAAAATTAGCCAATGTAGAGTAATTCTGTATAATTTTAGAATATAATCATATACTAACTACTAATTTAAATGTTAATTTTATGACATTCTATTTGTACGGATGTATATCAGAATGAATTTCTTAGAACCTCCCACCATTCATTAGTGGCAGTTCCAAGATTCGACCTCCAGGTCTAAGTTGCTTGTTTCAGCTATGGTTTCCCTAATAGCCCACCAAACATTAGCAATGCAATGTCATGTACACATTCTGGGGCTTGTCATTTAGACCCAGGATGGTCAGAATACAAAGGAAAAAAAAGTAAAAGCACCTTCTTGAACTTCTCAGTTTTATCCTTCTCCATTTTATTTTTTTTTTACCAGCTCCGAAATTTGAAGTAGGGTCATAGGATCCAGTGATCAGCTGTGACAGAGATGCAAAGACCTGAGTTCAAGCCCTGTGCTAGGCCATAAAAAAATTAATAATAACCATGAGACCCTGGCTAGGAAATTGCATCATTTTTCTAGTAGGCCTGGGATTTGAACTCAGGGTCTGGGTAACACTGTGACATTATGTGTGAAGGGGAAGGCTCACCGTCCTTGAAGACAAGAAATTCATAGGGCTGGGAAGGTGGCTCAGTGGTAGAGTGCTTGCCTTGCATGCATGAGGACCCTGGTTCAAAAACTCAGCACCACATAAGCAGAAAAAGCTGGAAGTGGCACTGTAGCTCAAGTGGCAGAGCGCTCACTCACCTTGTACTGAAGAGCTGAGGGACAGTGCCCACGCCCAGATTTCAGGCACCATGACTGGCAAAAAAAAAGAAAAGAAAAAAAGAAATTCAGACCAGTTCCCAGGGCCTGAATGGAAGAACCAGCACGGGAAAAAATAATATTCATATATGTGAGATCTATTTACATACATGGGTTCTACTGCATATGACATTTATTACCCTTATTTATTTAGTATTGTTACACATATAACATTTCCTTTATTATATCATATCTCATAGGATATATTTGCATATGGATTATACATCGTATTGAGACCCAGGATTTTCACAGAGAAGGAAAAAAATATGTCAAATTGGCTTCTTATTCCACAAATAAATTTTTGGCCATCCTGGAATTTCAACTCAGACTACATTGGCCAATCCATAAATGGGGTACAATCTTAGCACACCAGCCTCCAGCAAACTGAGCATCCAGGAAATTCTGAGGAACTGTGATCAAGCCACAGTAGTGCTCAATAGATGTGTAGATTGATATTATATATATATATATATATATATATATATATATATATATATATATATATACATACATATACATATATATATATACCTGCACCTATATGTATATATATATTTACACACTTACAAAGAGGGAATGTGAAGATGTTATTAAATTATATAGATGTTATAACCAATCATTAGTTACTAAATTATGACTCCATTTAGTGAGGCATCATGGTTGAATACTTACAAAAGCATTAATTGAAAATTAGTCAATATCCTTAATCATACCTTCATGCTAGAATGAAGATTTAAATCCAATAATTTTTGTGTGGCATTCTAAAATAGAATCATGAATTAACTGCAAATTTAATTATTACTTTTATAACATTCAATTAGCATTCACATGAACAGGAATGAGTTCATCAGGATCTCCGTCCATTTGTGGGTGGTAGTCATAGCATTCGAATTCCAGGCCTGGGTAGGTTACTTTGAATGCAAAACATTGGAATGACACCATGAAGATTTCAGATTGTCATGATTAAAAAAAAGAACAACAAGAAGAAAAGAAAACCAGGTGTCAGTGGGTCCTGCCTATAACCCTAACTCCTCCTGAGGCTGAGATGTAGAGAATGCCAATTTGAATTCATCCGGGGCAGGGAAGTCCACAACACTCTTCTTTTTCTAACAGATCACAGGGGGGAAAAAAACCATGAGTGGGGCTGTGGCTCAAGGGCAGAGTACTATCCTTGAGCAAAAGGAGCTCAGGGACAGGGCCTAGGCTCATAGTACAACCCTAGACCTGCCTAACCCCCCCCCAAAAAAGGAGGCAATAACTCCATGTCTCTGTGTATGAATGGATGATGTATGGATGATGGGCATTCAGCAGGTTGCCCATGTCCATCCCCCCAACCTGGGCAAGTCCTCAGAGAGTCCTAAGTCTGAGCCAGCAGCTTGAACAAAGCATCCTTCTCTGCCATTTAATAACAAGTGCCTTATGTTCTGGCTGAGATGTCCCATCGGGACACGAGCAGCCAGCCACTGCCTCCAGGGAGACCACAGTTCCTAGGCTGTAGGAGTTGTCAAAGGTTCTGGCTCGATATTCTCTATCGCTCTGTAGGATATGTGAGCCTACTCCTCTGGGGTCTGGTGGCTATCCCTCATTCACCATTCCTCATTGTTTAGTCCCAGGCTGTTCCCAAATCTTGGCAAAGATATGAAATAGCCAGCGATTTCTGAACCAAAAGGGATAAGCCAATAAATCCCACCCTCATAGTTCCTGTCAGAAGTGAGCCTTGGGCTGCTAATGTGGCTTAGTGGTAGAGTACTTACCTAGCACACACAAAGGCCTGGGTTTGATTCCTCAGGATCACGAAACAGAAAAAGCCAAAAGTGGCAATGTGGCTTAAGTGATAAGAGTGCTAGCCTTGACCAAAAGAAACTCAGGATCATGCCCAGACTCTGAGTTCAAGCTCCAAGACTGGCAAAAAACTGAGCCAGGTGAGACATATTCTTCTGGTACTCATAGGAGAGCCAAGATTAGAGGTAAGAGTTAGGGTAGAGGACAGTTGCTGGTGTCTCACACCTGTAATCTTAGCTACTCAGGAGGCTGAGATCTGAGGATCACAATTGCAAGCAGGAAAGTCAATATGAGACACTTTTCTGCAATTAAACACCCCAAAAGTCAGAAGTAGAGCTGTGGTTCAAGTAATAGAGTTCTAGCCTTGAGCACAAAACCTCAGGGATAGCATCCAGGCCATGAATTCAAACCCTAGGACTGGCAAACACACACACACACACACGTGCACACACACACACACGTGCACACACACACACGTGCACACACACACGTGCACGCACACACACACGTGCACACACACACACACACACACGTGCACACACACACACACCAAGCTAGAGCATTTGCCAGTCAGCCTGCACAAGTTCCATCTCTACCAACTCAATATTAAAAAAAAAGAGGGAGGGGGAGAGGGGAGGCTGGGAAGGGATGTGAAGGGTAAACAAAAGGAGGAGGCTGCAATGCTTGGTAAGAAATGTACGCATTATCCTGCCCATGTAATTGTAACACCTCTGTACAGTATCTTCACAAATAAAATAAAATAAAATAAAAAAACAGGTAGAAGGGAAGGAAAAACTTGCTCCTGGAGTTGATATAACCAGTGCCAAAATTCCAGTGGAGTTCTAAGATGTGGAACAAGATAGAGAGCCTCAGGCAGAAGGTACAACATGCACAAAGTTTCTTGAGGTGTGGTGTCGAATAGGTGGTGTGAGTGGAACGAAGGTTCTGTGGCTTCACACAAGTCCGGTAATACATTCAAGGCTGGGTCAAGGCTTGTACTTGAGCCACAGGGAGGGCAGAGGGTGGAGGTCCCAGAATGGGGCCCAGAGGGAAGATTAGCTTGGTTTTTCACCTGGACCCCAGCCATTTCCTGTGGCTGGAAGCCTATTTTTCACAGCTCCTGACCCTCAGGCCTCCTTTCCATGGAGGACTCAGGGCAAATGCAGGGAAGAACACTTGCTTAAGGAAAGCTTCTAGCCCAATGTCAGTGGTGGCTCAACCCCTGTAAATCCTAGCTACTCAAAAGACTGAGTTCCGAAGTTCTGGGTCAAAGCAAGCTCAGGAGAGGAAAGTTAGTGAGACTCTTCTTGCCGATGAACTACCAAAAGCCAGAAATGGAGCTGTGGCTCAAGTGGTAGAGTGTCAGCCTTGAGGCAAAAGTTAAAGAGACCGGAGCCCAGACACTAAGTTCAAGCCCCAGTACTGGCACTTAAAAAATGAAGAAAAGCTTTCAGGAGTTCCTAGTCCACTGTGGTGAAAATCCAAATCAGTTGGGTGCTGATGGCTCATGCCTATCCTCCTAGCTCCTCAGGAGGCTTAGATCTGAGGATTATCGTTCAAAGCCAACCTGAGCAGAAAAGTCCAGGAGATTCTGATCTCCAATGAACCACAGGAAAACTGGAAGTGGTACTGTGGCTCAAGTGGTCAGTTGAAGAGCTGAAGGGACAGTGCCCAGTCCAAGAGTTCAAGCCCCACCTGGCCTGCTTGAACCTCACTCTGTGGCTCTAGGCAGAGTAATTTCCAGTGGGCCCCTAAGGATATCCCAAGATCTAGGTGTCCTACAAGTCTTGAAAGCAGCCTCTTTGGGAGCCTTTGCCTACAGAGTGGGCCAAAGTAGCAGAGAAGGGTCTAGCCTTGGGGCATGGAGATCATTGGCCAGGTCATCAGAATGGCATCTGTCATGGGTGCAGTGTGGATCTGAGCAGTAAATCAATATTTCAGACCAGGTTTCTGGGCCAGGAGGGGCAAGAGCTGCAAGATGGCACAGCATGTAATGCCTACTCACTGGGGCAAATTTGTCAGCACTCCTTGGGTGGGTGTTGAGTTGGGCTCATGAAAGACTCGTAGGCTCAGGAATCCACAGCTGGCTGGCTGCTGCTTGTAGCAGTGGTTATCCCAGGAGTCCCAGGGCTCAGAGCCATGCTTTCCTCACCAGTGTTAAGTGGCAGATGAAGGTCTGCAATCATGCACTGCGTATAAAACAGCATCCACCGTGTTCTTCCCTTGGTCCTGTACCCTCTGCATGAATGGAGGTGCAGGTTCCATGGGACTTACTGCCAGGGTCCAGACCCCTCAGCCCAAGAAGGAATTGGAGAGAAATAACTTATGTGTCGAGAGTTTACTATGACTGTGCCTCTGGACTGCCCCCAATTCTAGCTCAGCTCATCATTACTACCTTCCTCTGTGTGTGTGTGTGCATGGGCAGATCTTGGTACTAGGGCTTGAACTCAGGACCCGGGTTCTGTCCCTCACTTTTATCATTCTAGGCTATCAACTCTACCACTTGAGCCACAGCTTTTCTTCCAGCTTTCAGGTGGTTATTGGGAAAGGAGAGTCACACACTTTAGAAAAGTGAGCTGGTGATAAGAAATGTCCTCATTATCTTGCCCATGTAATTGTAACCCCTCTGTACAGTATTTTCACACACAACAAAAGATCCTACTGATACTAAAAAGAAAAGAAAAGATAAGAAAAGTGAGCTAGGCTGCCTCTGAATGCCAATCCTTAGATCTCAGCCTCCTGAGGAGCTAGGAATATGAGAGCATGAGCTATTAACATCTGGCCACACTTTCCTTCTTGGCTAAGACAGTGTACCTCTCTCCCAGCCTAGCTCCTATCTACTGATAACCTTCCTCCCCCTCCCCCTACTCCTCCAGGCTTCAGAGGAAACCTACCCTCCCCTGAGGACATAGAAATTGGATACTTGACAGGTTTGAGCTTTATGTTCTCCACACAGTCAAGGGCTGCTGGGAGCTGATGTGGAGATCAGAGATCTAGGCCAGGGCAAGTAGACAGCTGTAAGAACAGAAGACAGTATGAAAAGACATCCTTGAAGCTGCATGCCAGTGGCTCATGCTACACAAGGCTGACACATGAGGATCAATCAAGATTCAAAGCTAGCCTGGGTGGGCAGACTCTTATCTCCAATGAATCACCAAAAAGCTGGGAAGCAGAGCTACTGGAGTACAAGTGGTAGAGCACCAACCTTGAGTAAACAAGCTAAAGTATACTACCTAGGTTCTGAGTACAAGCTCTGGTAAACACACACACACACACACACACACACACACACACACACACACACTAACATCCTTAGCAGGTGCCAGTGGCTCATACCAGCAATCCTAGCTACTCAAGAGGCTGAGCTCTTAAGATGGCATCTTGAAGCCATCCCAGGCAGGAAAGTTCATGAGACTCTTATCTCCACTAAACAACTAAAAAAGATGAAAGGTGAGCTGTGGTTCAAGTGGTAGAGTGTTAAGTTTGAGCAAAGGAAGCTCAGTGCCTAGGCCCTGAGTTCCAGCTCTAAGAGTTGTTTTTAAAGACACATTTTGCTCCCCATGTCCCCTCAGGCCATAAATCCAGATGTTGATGATCCTAGATCTCATTTACACTCCTGCTACTTCCACAGCACCACCACAAGTGGCCTGTTTCTGGCCAGCTCTGGGTTAAGAAATGAACGTACACAAGAAGAGCATACCAGATTAAGGCTAATGCCCCAGAACATTGAAGTATTGGCCATACCAGTCTCCTCCCGCAATTCCCTGGCTCTGGAATCTAAAGTCTGTGCCTCTGTGTTCTGGGCATCCAGAATTCTCTAGAAGGATTTGAGAGGCCCAGCTGGGGCTGGAAAATAGACTTGCCTGAGAAAAAGTATGTTGACATTTCCTAGACACCAACAGACACTTCCAAGCCGCCTTGGCGTCACCTCCAAAGTAGCCCGGAATCCTCCTTGCTTGGGCGGCCTTCAGTCCACTATCAAGCTTGAGTTGGCGAGAGTCATTGGCAACCTCCTTCCCCCACTCCACTGCCAGCCTGCTGAGAGGGACATGCAGCCAGAGGTCTAGCTGAGGAAAAGGGCAGGACATCCCATGTCTGAGTTTTCCACCCAGAGACAGGCAAGACTTTATTGCAGCTGGCCCGGCTGATGCAGAATCCCCTGCAGGAGGCCAAAGATTTGGACAGCTGGACTTGGGCCCCAAAGAAAAGCTTGAACTCAAGTCTCTGGTAATTTAGGACTCATTGTAGACCCTGATAGGAGGCTAAAGGAAAGGTCGGTGTGGAGGAGGAGCACCATCCGAGGTCAGAAAGAGGCAGACAGGCACCCAAGAAGGGGACAGAGAAAGATGAGGGAAACACACACACACACGCACACACACACACACACACAGGCAGGCACACATGACACTAGTGTCTCACATCTGTCATCCTAGTTGCTCAGGAGGCTGAGGTCAAAGCCAGCCAGCACAGAAAGGTCTGTGAGGCTCTTATCTCAAAGAACCACCAAATAGCCAGTAATGGAGTTGCAGTTCAAGTGTTAGAGCTCTAGCTTTGAGCACAGAAGCATAGGAACTTCACCTAGGTCCTGAGTTCAAGTCCCAGGTCTTCTACATCCAAACACACAGACACAGATACACACAGACAAAAGACACATGAACACAAAGACACATACACTGGTAGCCCAAAGCCTCAGCAGTCCCTGAACACCCTGAATATTCCACCCCAGAGATGATGGCACTACCATCATCAGACCAACTGCAGACAAAACTCAGAGCCTCTCACATGTCTGAAATGGTTCACAATACATCATGGCATTTCTACTGTACACAATGTTATGCAGAAAATTCAGCTACCTTTTGTTTGGTTGTAGGTTATGGGGTTTGACCTTTGGGCCTACCAGCTGGCCCTCAGCTCTTCAGATGAAAGTGTGCGCTTTACTACTGGAGCCACAGCACCACATCCATTTTTCTGGTGGTTCATTGGAGATAAAGTCTCACAGACTTTCCTGCCCAAGTTGGCTTTGAACCGTGATCCTTAGATATCAGCTTCCTGAATAGCTAGGATGACAGTTGTGAGCTACTGGCAGCGCCCGGCTACACCCATCTTTTTTTTCTTCAGCTCTTTTCTTTCTTTCTTTTTTATTGTGAAAATACTGTACAGAGAGGTTACAATTACATGGGCAAGATAAGGAGTACATTTCTTACCAAGCATTGTAGCCTCCTCTGCAGCCACCTTCTTATACCAAGGGAAAACCCAACTCATCAAAACACAAAACACATGTAACCCTGCACTTCAGACTTGGTCACCAGCATCCAAAACCATTCTTCCATGGATGGAGAGCATATAATTGACACTACCATCCCACCCCTTCTCCCATTCACCCACTCCCTGCCTGGACAAGCTACAACCTCTGGAGTTCTTGGTAAGGCACCACCCACCCTGCTATGGCTTCACACTGGGGTAAACCTGGAGAGATATTGGAAATGTCTGTACAGTGAGGCCAGCATCTGGTGTTACAACCACAGCAACCCTACTACTTCACTATCTCTTGCAAGTAAGGAAGGGGTGTCTTTCTTTCTTCTTTGGTTTTTTGTTTTTGTTTTTTGGTTGAGGGGCTTGAACTCAGGGCTTGGGTACCGTCCCTGATGTCTAATTTTCCTCAAGGCCAGTGCTCTACCACTTGAGCCACCGTGCCACTTCAGGTTGGAGTCTGGAGATGAGGCTCTGGAGGGAATTTCCTGCCTAGGCTGGGTAATGAGACCCTCTGGATCTCAGACTCCCGAGTGGCCAGGATGACAGGTGTGGGATGACAGGCGTGAGCCACCGGTTCATGGCTTAAGGTGTCTAGTCCTTCAGAATTTCCACTTAGTCCTTCTCTAGATACTACCACCTAGACATCCCTCTACCTCCCTCAGGGACAGCAAAGGGATGCTAGAATCTGGGTGGGGCCATGGGGATTAAAAAGCCCCCTCCACATCACTAACCCCCTCTAATTTCCCATCTGCCTCCTCCAGATTGCCTGGTCTTCCAGGGCAGATCAGTCCCACAAGGAGTTCTGGGGCCTGCCCTATGTTCCCCACCCCACCCAACTGATACCTGAGGACTTCTGGGGCCAGCTACTCCATGTCCTGGAGGAAGACGTTGGGAGGGTTGCTGATAAGTGTGCGCAGGGGTGCCCAGGGCAGAAGGACTGCCCAGCTCCCCTCTGTCAGAGGAGACACAAAGTACGGATGGATCTACTAAGAGTTTCAGGGCATAGCCATCCACCTGTCACAAAGGTAACTGGGAGAACTGTTTTATAGTGACAGCTCTGGGGCCTGACCTCATGGCCCGGCACTGTCCCTGACTTGCTTTGTCTCCAAGGGAGTTCTCTTTCACCTGAACCACCATGCCACTTCCAAATTTTTCTGTGTATGCAGGACCTAGGAATCGAACCAATGCTTTCCTATGTGCTAGGCGATCCCTCCACCTCTAAGACAAAATCCCCGCCATAGATAGCTGTTCTTCTGTGACCCCTCAGGCCTGTCTTGGGACAGTCTCATTCATCTATACCAAGTCTCTCACCAGCAGCCCTGGCTGGAAATGAACATGCTCTGCTATGTTGCCCATCATCTGCAGCACCTTTGCTTGTTAAGCAAGACCCCCTTTTCAAGTGCTGTCTCCAAGAAGCCCTTTCTGATAACCTTGGAAAAGCTGGAGCCTCTCCGCTGTGCAGGCTGCCAGCCTTGTCAGGCTCTGCCTTCCAGCCAGTGTGGGTTGAGAATGCACAAAGGGGAAGGCTTGGATTCCACCACCAGATTTCTGAAGGCCCTGATACACTACCCAGGGGCAGGTGTTGTATCACACTCCGTGAGAGGGGACTCGAAGCCTGGGCAATCTGTGGGCAAAAAGACAGGGCCATTTCTTTGTGTGGGCTTCAACTGAGGATTTGGGAGCTGTCTTTCTGAGTTTTTTTTTTTGGGGGGGTCCGGTCGTGGGGCCTGAATTCTGGGCCTGGACGCTGTCCCTCAGCTCTTCAGCTCAAGGCTAGCACTCTACCACTTGAGCCACAGCGCCACCTCCGGCTTTTTTCTTTTTGCTTATGTGGTGCTGAGGAATCGAACCCAGGGTCTCGAGCATGCAAGGCAAGTGCTCTACCACTGAGCCACCTTCCCAGCCCCTGTCTTTCTGAGTTTTATTGCTCAAGCCTGGTGCTCTACAACTTGAGCCACAGCTCCACTTCTGGATTTTTGGTGGTTCTATGGAGAGTAAAGTTTCATGGGCTTTCCAGCTTATGGCTGGCTTCAAACTGTTATCCTCAGATCTCTGCCTCCCGAGTAGCCAGGATGACAGGCATGAGCCCGAACCCCAGGTGATGGGCACCAAAGGCTTTTTGTTTTTTTTGCTCCTGTTTATCTGCTGTGAACTAGCAAGCCCAAGTTAAAATAATCATTACAGGGGATCAAATTGCTCTCCTAGGTTAGTTAATCCAAGGAGATAAAGTGTATTTGGAAAAGGCTAGTCTGAGTCGACTTAGGGGTGTTTGTGTGTGTGTACGTGCATGAGTGTTGGGAATACCTACCCTCATCTCTGTGGTGCCTTGTCCTCCCAGCAGGGAGAGCATCCAGGATCCTGACCCCAAGGGAGTTGGATGGGGGAGGGTACCTAAGGTCAATTCCAGGGGGATGATCTGAGTTCTGTCCTCCAACCTAAGCCTGGACAGATGAAGGAGAGAAGGAGAAGGTTAGGGAAACATGAAAGGGAGCCCCTTATCTTTGGCTACATGTACCAGAGAGAAAAGTGAATACATCTTTCTTGGAAGTCAGATAAAAGGTGTACAATGTTCATTTATTTCATGATTGTGTTAGTTAGTCCTAGGGCTTGGATTCAGGGCCTGGGTGTTATCCGTGAGCTTCTTTTTTTCAAGGCTGAGGCTCTACCACTTGAGCCACAGCTCATCTGGCATTTTTGTGTGTGGTTTTGGGGAGGGAGTTGGTTTATGGGAGATAAGATTCTCACAGACTTTCCTGCCCGGGTTACTCTGAGTCACAACCTTCAGACCTCAGCCTCCCAAAGAGCTAGGATGGTGGGTGGGAGCCATGAGCTCTTGACCAACACCATCCATTTATAATCCCTTAGACCCAGGGTCAGCACAAGTAAACTACACCTCCTTGTTGGGAGTAGGAAGCAGACATGAGTGGGTTTGATACTTCAACAGCCTACCTATCTTTGAGCATTGTTCTGGGTCAGTCTGATGGAGGCTTCTTCCTTATCCACAGCAATGACTTGGCTCTGTCACAAGAACAAATGTTCCCCGGGAGGAATCAGGTCTGGGGTCTTTCCTCTGAACCCCGCCACCCTAACCAAAACGACACTCCCCAGCAAAGCGTAGTACACACAGAGTGTTTTTATTGTCTTATAGCCAGGGTCTTGTCAGATAGGTGGAGGTATAGGTCAGAGGCCCGGGATTGTGCTGGGCAGGGGGACAAGGTGACACCTTCTCATCCACTTCCCTTTAATGGTGTAGCAGAGGGATGTGGGGAAGGACTCATGGGATGGACAATGAATAACCGTCATGGTCTAGCCAGGACACAGAAAGGCTTACCTCATGAAGCTGCTTCAACAGGCTGAGAAAAACAGCTCCTGACCCACAGCCCACCTCCAGAATGAGAGGGCCACCATGGGTTCCAGCCACATGGGGATGCTGGACCACCTCCTCCAACACTCATTCTACCAATTCCTGAGAGAGAGAGAGAGAGAGCGACAGAGTTCCAGAATTACACTTAAGCCAGATGCTGATGGCTCAAACCTATAATCCTAACTACACAGGAGTCTGAGATGTGAAGATTTTGGTTCATAGCTGGCTTGGGAGGAATGCCTGTGAGAATCTTATCCTCAAAGAACTAACAGAAAACAGGAAGTGATGCTGTGACTCCTGTGGTAGAGCGCTAGCCTTTATCTGAGGAGCTCAGGGACAGCATCCAGATCCAGAATTCAAGCCCCACAAATGACAAGAAGTGGACTTCCCATCACAAGAAGTGGACTGAATAACACCCACTGTCCTAGGAAGCATGGCAGAGAAATCAGGCCAAGATTCCAGTCAGCTGGGGATCATGAGTAGGTCACCTGGCTTCTCCATGACTCATTTTCCCCAGCTGGAAAAATGGATAGAGGGAAGGATCCCTTCCTCATGGGGATAGGGTAATGATGAAAGACAGCCATGTTTTGTTTCATAATCCCACACCTGTTGCATGATTAATAACAGAACCATCTGAGCCCTTTCCTGGCAACTTCCTGTCATATGCTCACAGAATTGTTGAGAACTGTATCTGACACCTGATCCCTCTGTGCCTGGCCCTGCTCCAGAGATCCCTCTGTATTAGTCCCTTATTTACTCACAACTGTCCCATGAGGAGACTGAGGTCCGATGGTTGACATCCAACCCAGAGCTTCACCTGTGGTCAAGAATCCGCTGCCGTGAACTAAGAGTTTGGGACAATTCGTCTAATACGAGGACTGAGCTGGGCGCTAAATGTCTACCAGCCCCCTCCTCACCCCCCCCACACATACACACAACACACTTCCATCCTCCTTTGCAGGCAAAGATGTTTTACTTTCTTTCTTTTGGTTGGTTGTGGGTCTTGAATTCTGGGCCTGGGTTCTATCCCTGTGTTCTTCAGCTCAAGTCCAGCACTGTACTACTTGAGCCACAGCACCACTTCCGGTTTTCTGGTGCTTTATTGGAGAGAAGAGTCTGAGGGTCTTTCCTGCCCAAGCTGGCTTTCACCCGTGATCCTACGATTCAGCTCATAAGTACTTAGGATGCAGCCATGAGCCACTGACACCCGGCCAAAGATGCATTTCTATGCCTGTCATCCTATCCCCTCAGGAGACTGAGATCTGAAGACTGCAGTTGAATGCCACCCTTGGTAGCAAAGTCATTGAGAACTCTTATCTCCAATTAAACACCCAAAAACATTGCAAGTGGAGCTGGGGCTCAAATGGTGGAGTGCTAGCTTTGAGCATGAAACAAGGGATGGGACCCAGGCCCTAGTTTTAAACTTTTTCTAGCATAAATCCACCCAACAAGGGGAAGCAGGTGAGCACACCAGAGCTCAAAGCTCACACATAATACTCAAGACTCATAGAATAGACCCCATCCTGTTCTGAGTCTCTAGATTCTTTGTCCTAGGTCATGGCAGTCTTAGATGGGACTGACCATGCACCGAGTCAGGACATTCAAGTACAATCTCATACTGAGGATCCCGTGACCTCATCAAGGACTCAAGATCTCTCACTCTACTGCCTTGACACAGGGCAGTCAGGTGAGATCTAGTTATCCAACCAAAGGATATTGGAATGAATTAATTTCTCAGCCAAGGGATGCAGACTAGAGGGCTCTAGATCCCTTTATCTCGGGAAGGAGAAAAGGGCTGATCCATCTCAGGAATGATCCTGGGTTTTGAGTATCCTCAAAGAAACAACCCAGCTCAGAGCCCAGTGCATCTGGTTTTCTCACCAGCCTCGACCTTCAGTCTGCCCTCTCTAAATCCCACATCTGCCATCTAGACTAAAGGCTGAGCCAGCAAGGAGACCCACCTCTACCTCTGAGAATGGCAGTCATGGGGTCCTAGGGTCCCCTAGAGAAAGTCTCAGAACAACATGTGTCTGACTCTTTCCCTCATTCCCTGGCTGTCCTGTGCCAGTGGCCTGGTTTCCTCTTTCTCTAGTTGAGGAATGAACACTGGAGGTGTCATCTTCAGATTGAGCCAGCAAAAGTCCCAGTCCCCAAGGATGTACTGCACAGGCATCCTGCAGTGGATGACAGCGAGGTTGTCAAGGGTGAACCCAGAATGCCAGGACTTTTAATAGCCATGTGGCTGGGTCGAAGGCTTTATCACTGATGGTCTAGGTTGTCAGGTGAGGTCATGGCTTCAATGGCCTGACACACCTGATCTGGGATCATCCTCCCTCTTCATCTTCCTCCTTATCCCCTGCCACTCCCCTCTGGACATTGCTCTCCCTATCGTTCCTAGCATTTGGACACTTTCATCTTATCTGACCAGAAAATAAACTCGGTTACACACCCTGAGCCCTAGGGTCTACCCCAGGCTGTTTCCCTTGGCAGTAAGCAAACCACTCAGATCCTGGATGTCATGAAGTTGCTGAGCGGACAGTGACTTGGTCCTACATACTGGCTTTAGGCTCTGAAACTGTCCCCACAGAGATTGTGAATGGTTGGCTCCCTTGATCCAGGAACTCCAAACCAAGGCCTGCATGATCCCTTCTTCTTTCCTTTCCTCCTTTTCTCCCTCTACTCTTCCCTCCTCTCTTTCTCTGTCCTCTCTTTGTGTCACTCCTGGGCCTTAAAATCAGAGACTGGGTGCTGTCCCTGAGCCTTTTTACTCAAGGCCAACAGTCTATACCTTGAGCCACTCATCCACTTCTGGCATTTTCTTTTTGGTCGTTAAAGGCTTTCCTGCATGGGCCTTAAGCCTCAATCCTCCCATCTCAGCCTCCTAAGTAGCTAAGATGACAGGAGTGAAGCAATGGTATCCAACTCAAACCAAGATTTCTTCATGTGCTGTGGATCCAGCACTGGAACCTTTCATCATGTATGACTCCCCCCTCTCCTCCCCACCCCGGGCTTGGCACACACTGTAATCACTTTTTTGGATAAATAAAAGAGCATCTGTCTATGACAATACTACAGCAAAGTCCCATCTAATTCGGTAAGCATCCTGGGTGGGGGCAAAGCCTGATGTAGCTCTCCAACAGTTCTCCCTCCTCCTCTTCCCACCCTCCTGGTGCCACTGCACTTAACTGTTTTGGTTCCAAGGACATGAGCCATGATGTCTTCACTGGATTCTGGGGCCTCTGGGATGCCTATCTTCTCAAAGATCTCTGTCAAGCCACTGACCAGATCTGTGGCACTCCATTCCCCACTCAGGTGTGAACAAGGTTGCTGTGAGGTGAACGCCAGGCTCAAGGGGCCTCCTCTCCACTCCCTGGGGAAGACAGGATGGTCCACTATATCCGGCCCCCAAGTTTCATGTTGCAGAGAAAGGATCCTTGAGGCATTCCAGGTCTCTGAATCTCCCAGATTCCAGTGCAGGTGCTGGGAATTGTCTCTGCTCACAGCTGGCAGGCTGCGGATGGCGAGGTCACAATCTCTGCTCCCCAAGACTTCCTCAACTGTGGTGGTCACCCTAAAGAGAGCCGGTGGAGAATCAGCAGCTGCCGGAGAAAGGCAGTCAAGGCACGATGTTCATAGCAGGAAACCTTCTGGCTTGGGAACTCTGCCTGTGCTGCTTTGAAAGTCATTGTTTGGTGGCTGAAATGGTCCATCTAATTTGACCCAGAATCCCAGGCATTAGTAGAAATTGCCAGCTTCAAGAAAAAACCCTGGAAATGGTGGCATTTTACTTGTCCCAATCAAACTTAATGGGTTCCAAAATCAGTAGTCCCTTTTTCCTTCCAGACAGCCTACAGCAGGTTACAGAAAATGGCATTCAGAGAGCCTTAGCTAACTGCATGTCCTGATCCCAAGCAGGCTCCAGCAGGGGGAACACACTTGCCTACCATTGCCTAGCTGGAAACAGCTCAGAAGGGACACAGATTGGAGTCTGCAGGACTCCAGGGAGGACTTCCCACCAGTGCACTGCCCTGGGAGGAAATCCATGGCAACATTGGGGACCCGGAGCTCCCTGCTCAGATGCCCACGGACACCATCAATGCCCTGGGTAAGATTCCCCTCTCATCCTCGGTCGTGATAAACCATCTGCCATGTCACACCGTTCATCAATTCCCAGACCCTCCTAGCTTCACAGCCCCTGCCCTACTCCCCCTATCTCCTTCCCTAATTATGTTTGGCAGACACATTCCCAACTTTGAATTAGCTCCAACTATATGCATGAGAGCAGACTGTCTGGGTGGAAGAATGCAGCTCTGATCACAGTAACCTTACGAGCCTTCTGGCTAAAGACAGAAGGGCAGGTGTCCACCCTGGTCTGTGGTTCACACAGGCCTCCTAGGAGAGACCCACGCAGGCCCAACTGCTACTGTGGGCTGCAGGAAAGGCGAAGAAAGTGGTGGGAAGGAACATCTAATGAAACCTTCTCTAAAGGAGCCATGACACTGTGAAAGAGAAAACAAAAATTGTGGCTGGGCTCATACTGGGCATTAATGAAAAAAGAACAACAAATACACACATGCACATAAATAAAATGCTCTTGCTTGGGCTAGGAAGGTGGCTCAGTGGTAGAGCGCTTTCCTTACATGCACAAGGCCCTGGGTTTGATTCCTCAGCACCAGGTAAGCAAAAAGAAAAAAGTCGGAAGTGGCGCTGTGGCTCAAGTGCTAGAATGCTAGCCTTGAGCTGAAGAGCTGAGGGACAGCGCACAGGCCCAGAGTTCAGACCCCACAACCGGACCCCCCCAAAAAAAATTATTGTACTCTTTTTAGACATGCTGATTGTACAATGAGAAAGATGATCTCTCTCTCTCTCATACACACCTAAACACACAGACTCAAAGCAGTGCCTCTCCTGAATTTGTTGGTTTCTCATCTAGGCAACTTACCAGCTCAAGCACGGGGGTTCCCTTGTCAGAACCAGGGGCAACCACCCAAGGGGAACAATGCTCTAATAATGCAGAACCACCCTGCCTCCCACTTTCTCCAGGGACAGACCCTTCCCCTTGGGAACAACCAGCCTTGACTCCCCAGTCACCAAAACCCTAGGCTAGGACTCTGGGTGAAGGAGTCCTGAGACACGTGGCTCCTGAGAGCCTGGACAGAAAACAAAGCAGGGGGTCATGGTGCCTCCAGAGAGGTGTCTGACCTGGGGTGGGAGCATTGTTGGGGAATTTGATGAAGTCCTAAAGGCTATATACATGGTTGGACTCCCTACTTCCAGCCTACATACTTCTGGGCAACTTGGCAGATTCTTGGGGAGGACAAGGAGACCAGATGAACTGGGAGCACTAGCAGAAGCTGGCAGAACTGGGAACTGTGATCACCCAGTCAGAACTGTTGACAGCTGGGGTTGGGGGTACAGGCCGGTTGTATGTGTGTCAGAGGGGGTGTGCTTTTCTCCCAAATACCCACCTTCTATCTGACCCCAGTGCCCTCACCTCTCTAGTGGACTCTTCTGGGAATGTCCTCAGGTGAAAGCGTGACTGAGCACAGAAGACAAGGGCTCATACAGCAAGGAGGGGCTATCTTCTGTATCCAACACCTCCCTCCCCAGCAAAAAGGAAAAGACCTAAGAAGACAGGTGTTGGGTACTGCTCCCCATCTCTGATGAAAGCCACCAGGTTCCTACCAGGGAGAGAAAGGATGCAGATGCAAGGCTGTGTGGCTCCCACTGCTCCAGACTAGGGGCTCTGTGGTGCCCCCTCCTCACCCATCCCTGATGCTCCCCTTTTCCTGGGACACTAACCGCTAGGGATGAGGTTGGGATCCCCGGGTGGACACCCACCTCCACCCCCCACCCCTGGGGTGCATTTATGGCAGAGCCAGGGCAGACTGTGGCACATGGGGGAGGTGCATGCGTGATGGGTAAGGGGAAGCAAGAGATGGGGTTCTGGCTCGGCGGGGGTGGGGGATTGGGTAGAGTGGGGAGGTCGCAGGGGGTGGGGTCGTTGGGTGCTGGCCCGCAGGGTGGCCACTCACGTGTGTTGCTGGAAGAAGCTGTAGGCTGCGATCGGGTCCGCACCCAGCATCTGAGGACCCGGGGCTGGGACCAAGTCAGGGCCACAAGCATGCCAGGGGAGCGCCATCTCCGCCAGGTGACTGCAAGAGGCTCTGTGGTTCAGAGCCGGCAGTGCCATGTTTGAAAAGCAGCGCTGCTGAGAGGGGGCAGGGGCGTCTCTGGGCGCATGGCGGGGCTGCGCCCAGCCTCTGCTCCACAGCCTCAGCGGCCTCCTCCCCTGTGTCAGCCGCCGCCGCTGCCTCTACCTCAGCAAACATAGCTGCCTCACCACCGCATGCTCTGCACTTCCGGCCAGTACCCACACTATGATCGGAGCAGCCGCCAGCCACTGAAGCCGTTTCCACTGGTGCTTGTGTAGTAGGTGTTAGGTTTTTAAAAGGAGGTAGCCGAGTAAGAACAGCAGCACTCACGTGGTATTCAGGTAAGGGGTAGGTTTATTCAGTAGACCTGCTGGGACCAGGCAAGGTTGGCACTCCACGTGGCTGGGAAAGGAAAGAGGAAAGAGAGAGAAAAGAGCTAGAAAAGAGAAAGAGAGCAGAGAGAGCAGAGAGCTAGAAACAGAGAGAGCGCCTGGGCCTGCACTAGGCATTATCTAGGGTATGGGCAGGGAAAGGTGTGGCCACATCAAATTCAGATGTGACCTCAGCGGATGCAGATGTGACCTCTTCCAGGTGTCCCAGTTGCCTAGGTAATGCAGGTACTGGGTGGAGACTTTGCTGCAACGAGGGTGGAGTCTGCTAGCCATCCAGGAGCAGACCTTACAGTAGGAAGACACCCTACTCAGGCAGGCAAGCCCACCTAGTCGTCTGGAGTTACAGAGCCCACCACAACAAAGTTGTTATTAAAGAAGCAACTTTATTTAGAAGGTTCCTACACTGACCGGCCTGGGCCACAGCACAGGCTCAGGAGCTGATACTGTGACCCCAAGCGACCCATGTGCTTAGGTTTTTAAAGGCAAAAATCACAAGGTGAAGCCTGGTCAGGTAGGTGACCAATGAGATTTTCACACACCCAAAAGATTGCACAGTCATACCAGACCACACCCAGGTGGCCAGTGAGGTTACACTTTGTCACATAATGGCTGTTTAAACCAGCCTATCACTTTTGGTTTAAAGGACTCTCGAATTCAATGGTAAAGTGGAGCTTAAGGTAAACATACACAAAGGAGTTTAGTGGAGTTTAACATAAGCATGTGAAAAACGTGGAGTTTATAGTAAACTTGGGATGTCTCCAGCATGCCAGCCTGAGTGGGATTACTGGCTAACTGTTTAGTTTGTCAGTCCTTAACAGAATAATGAAGGTGGGTTAAGTTATTAAGGGGAGGGGGACCTAGAGGATTTCTTTTCATTCCAAGAACTGGGCAGGTTGGAGCCAAGTTTTTTTTTTTTCCTTAAATCCCTAAAACAAAAATAAAACCTGTAAAGAAGCTGTCCCAGCTTGAGTCTCCTCTCAGGGCCTACTTCACTTGTGCTCCTGCTCGCTCTACTCTCTGATCTTTCTCAGCCCCACACTCCTCTCCTGGGCCTTGCTGCCCTGATGCACACATGCCCCTGCTTCCTTGGGCCCCTGGCCATTGCTGCCACCAAAGTGTGCCCCTGGGTCTTGCCCCCTCTTCCCCTGGGCCTCACCCCCACCCCTGGCCACAATTGCAGCCCTGACTAGGTCCTAAAGCTTTCAGACCATGGCAATTGCAGCCTTACCTTAGCTCAGCACTACCCCCCACCCCCGTACCTGCCTTGGGGATTGAATCTCCCCTCAGCCCCACCCCTGGAGGAGACTCTCCTCCATCCCCCTTCACTCCACACACCAAGTAGGTGCATGGTGACACTCATGTGTGTATGTGTGTTTGTGTTTGTGTCTGTGTGATTGTTGGAGATAACTACCTCTCAAGGACTCAGAATATAGCACCCTTTGGGATGACTCAGCACATAGCGCACTTCCAAAAATAGCACAAAGCACTCTGTGTAAAGGACTCAGCACACAGCTCCCTTTGAAGGACACAGCATGTAGTATGCTGGGTAGAGTACTCAGCACAGAGCACCCTTTGAAGGAGGGAGTCCATAGCCTGCAGTGTACAGGACTCAGTGCATGGCATGCTTTGAAAAACCAGCACATAGCACTTTTTCCCAGGGACTCATCACATAGCACCCTATAAGACTCCACACAGCACCCTTTGAAGGGCTGAGCATGAAGCACCTTGTGTAAAACACCCAGTGCACAGTACCCTTTGAAAATCTCAGTACATAGAACAATTTTGAAGGACAGCACATACCACACTGTGGAAGCACTCAGCACACAGCACTATTTGAAGGACATTACAGAGCATCCTGTGTAAAGAACTCAGCACACAGCACTCAAAAAACTCACCTCATCCCTCTCTTCGCAAGGGCTCAGCACATAGCAGCACTTTTCTCAGGGACTGAGCGATGACTCAGCAAACAGCACTTTTTGAGGACTCAGCACAAAACCCCCATGAGGGAAGGACCCAGCAAATAGCTCCCTGTGAAGGACTCAGCACATAGCTGTATGTCACAAGTTCAGCTGACATTAGAATTAGGGTGCTTTCTTCAGTATCACCATTCTTCAGTAACACTTCACAAACCCTACTAGTTCACATTTACACAACCTGTGTTTTATGGAGGAAGGTCAGCTGGAGGTCTTGAACTCAAAGCTTGTGGGCCCTGTCCCTGAGCTCTTTGGTTCAATGCTAGAGCTCTACCACTTGGAGGCACATTGCCAATTTTGTTTTTTTGGGTTGTTCTTTCACAGGTCTTAGGGTGATAAATAAGGCCAAGTTGGGGTATCCGTGGGCAAAGGCTCTTAGCTCAGCCTGGAGCTGACCTCTCCCTTCTTTGTGTCCCTGGAAAACCGGACCTCCTGGAGCTCTCTTGGCCTAGGGTGGAACAGACCTGCTCTGGCATCAGCAGAGTGAGCAAAAGTCAGCTTGGCTCTGGTCACTTCCCCATATTGAACTCTAGAGGATGATGGCACTGGGCCGCGTGTTCTGTGTATGGCCACCAGGTGGCAGGAGTGGCCCACCATAGGGATTGTACCAGAGAGTTGTGTTTACCCTTGCTTCCCTAGGACCCCCATCATGCTTCAAAGCCACCCTGGATAGGAAATTCCTTTAGACCCTCACCTACAATTAATCATCGAAAAGCAAGTGGGGCTGTGGCTCAAGTGGCACAGCACTAGCCTTGAGCAAGAAAACTCAGGGATAGAGCCTAGGCCCTGAGTTCACATACACACACACACACACACACACACACACACACACACACACACCACATGCATGCAAAATCAGAGATTTCTACACTGCGATCTTTGGGTATTCTCTACTTTTCCCCCACTAAGCCTGGTGGCTGCTGGCCTAGGTTTTTGATGCATACAACAGCACCTGACATCTTCAATTTGGGGGGAACAGAATGGCTAGAACATCAGCCTTCCCCCATCCAGGCTCCTTGTTTGGGTCATGGTCTATCCAGGCCCTTTGGAGCTCCTTTACAGACTCGCCAAGATGCCTTCAAAAGGCATCACATATTGGGCACTTGTGGCTCATGCCTATCATCCTAGCTACTCAGGAAGCTGAGATCTGGAGGATCACGGTGCCAAGCCAGTCTGGGCAGGACAGTGTGTGAGACTCTTAGCCTCCATGAAACATCAGAAAACAAAAGTGGCATTGTGGCTCAAGTGGTAGAGTGCCAGCCTTGAGAAAAAGAGCTCAGGGACAGCGCTCATGGCCAACAACAACAAGGAGAGGCATTGCATGTTGTCTTTGGGATTGGCATGGGCCAAATATAATTGAAATTAATTATAATTGGAATTGATCAAGTGCTCCAAGACAAAGCAGTACCTCCTTTAGTCCTGAGCTCTTCCATCTCTTCCCACCACCTGGCCTTGTCCATGCTTTGGGTCAGCATGGGTCTGGCTGGACGGGAGGGCTCCAAGAAAGATCCCAGAGCAATCACCCCACAACCTTCTGCCCTGCTCACCCTGCTGCTTCTGCTCTTTGCCATAGACCTTCTTCCTGGAATCCATCCATGAGGTAATCACCACCAACATAGTGGTGAATGGTGGGTCTGGCCTAACTAGGGGCAGTCAGAGGTGGAAGTTGTTCTGGGACTAGAAGCTTCCACACTGGGTGTGGGCTGAGGCTAGGGCTGACTTTTATTTCATCCTGAGCCTTGCAGTGGTGGGGAGAAAGTGTAGACTTCACATTGAGTAGGTAAGATCAGAATCTGGAGGTCCACTTGTATGGGGGAGGATGTGGGACTCAGGGGGCCACTGGTGTTGGTACTCTCTTGGGACTCCCCTCTCCCTCTCATCCCTCAATGGTAGAAGAGTAACTTCAACTCAGGGTGTGGGAAGAGGGGGCGGGGAATATTTTGGGGGGAACCAGATTGTGCTTCATATTCATCCTAGCCCCTACTTCCTATTTATCTGAGGAATGGTCATATGGGTTTGGGAGGGGGGAGAATCATCCTAGCTGAGAATGTGGCTCAGTGATAGAGTGGTCACCTAGAATGCCTGAAGCCCTTGGTTCTATTCCACACAGAAAAAGCTGGAAAGGGAGATGGGGCTCAACTGGTAGAGTGACAGTCTTGATCAAAAAGAGCTCAGGGACAGTGGCCAGGCCCTAATTTCAAGCCCCAAGACTGGAAGAAAAAATCTTTGTTGGAAGCTTTTATTTTTTGCTTTGAGAACAATTTATTCTTTGTGATAAGCATAACATGGGCCTCTTTCTGGCCACCATTGGGCCATTAGATGCCCCTTGAGTTTGGGCCAACTCCCTGAAGCCTCTGTCCTCCCTGACCCCCAGTTTAGCTTTCCCATCACCCAGCAGATGGAGGACTGAGAGAAAGCCACTTGGTCACCTACTTCTGGTGGCTGCCAAGGCTTTTGAGAGTCAGTATGTCACATAGAGAGTCATCATCTACATCAGTTTACAGGAGAAAGTGGGGGAGCACTCCTCCCCTGAGCCTGGGAGCTGTGGGCGGATCTGGATGTGGGGCATCTGGAGCAGGACGTGCTCCTTGGGGGTGTCCACTATGGGGACGGGAACCCTGACCTCTCCTCTGGCAGTTTCCATGATGTCTTCAAGTTGCAATTCTTCAAAACCTTTCTGTTCCTCCCTCATTTCACCCACCACAAGCCCTGAGGCATCTGAAGCAGTGCTGGTTGTGGGTGCTGGCATCTGAACACTGCTGTACGTGCCTTCCCCTGTGAGGAGCAACAGCAGCTCCTGCAGCACTCTCCTCCTTTCCATCTTCTCCTGGGACAGCCAGTGTATGCACTTGGCTTTCTCCCAACACAGCTCATAGGATCTCAGGATAGGTTGTGTTTCCAGCGGTTGCACCCCAGCCTATGGTGATGAAAGCTGAGGCACAGTTGCCATGACCTGAGATCAAGACCATGCTTGGCAAAAAAAGCAAAAAAGGAGAAAAAACAATTGCTCCCTGGCTTGCAATTCATGCCGTTTCTCCTACCTTTGAATTTGAACTTAATGCCTGGGTAACTCTGAAGCACTGTAGATGAAGGGGAAGCTCACTATGCTTGAAGACAAGAAAGTAAGGCCTGATCCCTAGGCCTGAATTCAAGTACCCACCCTGGAAATATTCTATTTATATACATTGTAAAGGTAGGATTTCTACTTACTTATAGATGATCAGTCCATATCCTGTTTGTTGTGGTTATTTATTGTAATTCTGTTTTATTCATTTATTTTCCATTTTTTTATTGCGAAAATACTGGACAGGGGTTACAATTACATGGGCAAGATAATAAGTATATTTCTTATCAAGCATTGTAGCCTCCTCTTTGTTTCCCCTTCCCATCTTCCTCCCAGCCCCCCCACAATCCTCCCCGCTCCACCTCCCCAACAGACACTCCCGCCCCCCCCACACACCAAAGTTGTAAAGTTCCTTTTTGACATAATGACTTGTACATCTCATTGTTGCAATGAGTCCACATGTATCCTTATTAAACGATGTGTTTTTCTCCTTCCCCTCCACAAATTGTAACTACATCAAATACAGTAAAAGCAGGGGTTATCCTGAGGGGGAGGGACATACAAAGCAACAAAGAAATAATCTTATAAATGTGTTAGAAACAATTGCAATG